>NC_068424.1:34530340-34830340 GCF_023373465.1 Oncorhynchus keta | reverse complement strand
ACCCATTGAGGACTTGTTATAGAATTATTTTGATGAATGCATCAAAATGTTACAAATCTGTATACATTTCTGCGATTTAAAATGGTATAATGTTTGTGAGTTGACGGTGATCTATTAGGTTAAGTGTGCTCCTCAAGTAACATCGAAATTCCAGTGGCGGAAATGGAATAGACTTTTTAATTGATTACCAAACATTAGTGACAGAATTCTGGGTCTGAAAACACTGAGAGAGTGGGTGATGAGTCACATACAAGTGTGAGGCGTACTCCTATTGACGGGCGAGGCTGGTTTACATTTACGCGCACCCTGTCTTTAATGAAGGCCTCGGGGCGCTGCTGTGAAAGAGAGAGAAGGGTTAAAAAAAGAGTGCGGCGGGCCGCCCACGCCACATGCTGACACACGCACACACACACCACTCGATCATACAGACACACTCTACCAGCCCAAATATAGCTTAGACCTGCTAATCCTGGCCTATTTCCCCACGAGTGACTGATCCCCACTAACAGACGAGGCGAGCGAAGTGATATCACACAACACATTGTCTGATGGCATGGAAACCCACCAGACGATACACACACACAAACAGACCTGACCAACAGACAGACAGAGTGACGAACAGACAGAAGGCTCATACCGCATGGCTTAATGTGTCTTAATCACACCGACATTCCTCATACATGCAGTCCACCTGCAAGGTGATCCACAATGTGTCTTTTTGCCATGTTGACTCAGGATGGGTAGTGTTTCACAAATGGTGTTTGGTGTAAGTGTAGTATAGACTTGGGTCGTGTTCATAATGGCATGCATCGCATAACCTCTGTGTGTGTGTGTGTGTGTGTGTGTGTGTGTGTGTGTGTGTGTGTGTGTGTGTGTGTGTGTGTGTGTGTGTGTGTGTGTGTGTGTGTGTGTGTGTGTGTGTGTGTGTGTGTGTGTGTGTGTGTGTGTGTGTGTGTGTGTGTGTTTTTTGTGTGTGTGTGTTTTTTGTGTGGCATTTTTGTCCCCCCAGTTCTATCATTGGAATGTGATATAAAACCAGACAATGGTCTGTTTTAGGACCATGGGGATACCTCCGAGCGGTAGAGTAGGCTGTTTGTAGTGTTTATATGACTGGATTAAAAAAATACAAATGTAAATAACAAACCAAAGTTGCGTCCTTGGTCATTACGGTATGACTTATAGTTCAAATGAAGTGTTACCCTGTACTATGTGCTTTGATATCTTATATTTGATGTTTTGTATTTGCCACTCTGTCAGTTGGCTCACAAGATTCCAACTTTTTCCATAGAGCTCCCGGATGTTAAAATGAATATGGTACAGTGATGAAGGGGAGAGGACAGGCGAGGTCATGCAAGGAGGAGAGAACAGGAAAGTAAATGAAGAGGAAAGGAGAAGTGAAGACATGAGAGAAGTGAAGAAGTGAGGACAGGAGGAGAGGAGAAGAATTTGCCTGGCTACCCGAACTCCTTGCTCCGGCCAAACGCAACGCCATGCCCAAGGTTATTAGTGTCTTCTTCGCAATAAGTCTGGATCTGAGTACCTTCCCGACCCTTCACCAAATGCGAACACATTCGGGGCCGCCTGATTGGTTCAGAAACCAATGGGTTGGGCTAGAGACAGAACACACATGGGTAAAGTGGCGGTTGGAAAATGTGTCACTGGCTTTGATACTCTGATTGGTTAGAGACAATCCAATCGCTGATGTCTTTGATTAGTTAAACATCCCTCGTCACCACAAATGATGGAAGTCTCAGACTGAAGCATGTAGCGAATGACAGAGCAGCGGAATCATTTTGTGTGAGTCTTCAGGCTAGAGAAGAAGAGAGGAGAAGAGGGTAGGAGAGAAATTAAAGGAAATAATATGTACGGAAAAGGGAAAGGAGAGGTGAAATTATGAGAGGAGGAGGAGTGGAGAGGAGTAGAAGATAAAGGAGAATGATGACGTTTCCAGCAGCAGGTGGAGAGAAACTCATTGTTTATTTGTTGTTTTCATGTGAAAATAGCACCCCCCCAAAACCTTTTCCCTAGATGCAAGGTGACTTTTCACATTTATCTTACACAACGCACTTGAATGAGTCAGTTAAACATGCTGATTGCTGATTGACTGTGGTCAGTGTCACAATTATTGCCTCTATTTTGATATCGGGTAAGAGATCTCTCCTCTTGTTCCCCACATTCTTGAAGTGTGTGTGTGTGTGTGTGTGTGTGTGTGTGTGTGTGTGTGTGTGTGTGTGTGTGTGTGTGTGTGTGTGTGTGTGTGTGTGTGTGTGTGTGTGTGTGTGTGTGTGTGTGTGTGTGTGTGTGTGTGTGTGTGTGTGTGTGTGTGTGTGTGCTGCATATGTGTGTGCGTGCTGATGTGTGTGCGTGCTGATGTGTGTGCGTGCCTGTGTACCTGTGTGTGTGTGTGTGTATGTGTATGTCTGGAATTATTATGTGTGAAGGAATGGTCTCATAAAGCATTTTTTTAAAGGCTCAGTGTCATTATTCTCGCAAACGTTTTACTTGTTAAATAAAATCTCTTTCTCTGAGGAATTGTATTAGTATAAAATAATAGAATTTCCCAATTTTTTGGAGCATACAATATACAGGTAACTGCCAAAATAATGGAAGTATTTGAGTAAATGAGGGATACAAAGTATATTGATAGCAGGTACGCACACAGGTGCTGTTCCTGAGTTAATGCTTAGGGTCATGTATAAAGATGCTGGGCAGGCCATTATTTTGGTAACCATGGCTATGCCGCCAGAGGATGACAATGCCTCCATCCACAGGGAACAAGTGGTCACTAAATGTTTTGATGAGCATGAAAACAATGTAAACCATATGCCATGGCTGTCTCAGTCACCAGATTCTGGAGCGATGCCCGAGGCAGCGGTTTCCACGTTTTCCATCAACAAAACACCAAATTACGTAATTTCTCGTGGAAGAATGGTGTCACAGAGTTCCCGACACTTGTAGAATCTATGCCAAGGTGCATTGAAGCCCAACACCCTATTAAAAACACGTTATGTTGTTTTTTCCTTTAGTTTGGCAGTTACCTGTATTTATTTTGTATTACGTGTTTTATACAGTCTTTTTTCTCTCATCTTTATCAAGGGTGCCAATAACGTTGGACTTGACTGTAAGTAGTGTGCGTATATCTATTAGGGAGACGTAAACAAGGAGTCTGAGATAAAATCCTCAGTTTTAACTGACAGTCAAAGTATTTCCAGTTGCTCTCATTGTGAGTAATTAGCCTAAATCTCTTCCGCTAAAACTCATCATTTCCATCCACAAGAACTTGGCATCTTCCTCCTTATTTTCCCTTAGACACTTTAAGGATACATTTAGCAATGTGTTTATGCCCGAGGCGCATAAAACCAGGCATTTTTAGCATTCCAAAGGTTTGAACATTGTATTCTTTACGAACATGCTTTACCAAGTCTACACTTGAGTGAGAACAAGGGCCACAGTTTTTTGTACAAGTACAGTATACCATTTACAGTACACTAGACCTGTGCAAATACCTTATGATTACAATGTTCAAATTTGTGTTGGAAAGCGGTGTGCAGCATGTGTGTGTTGCGTCCATTCAGGTGCAGCAGTCGCCTTGAAATCCTCAGTTGATGTTTTCACTTCACCATTTGGTTTAATCTGTTAGACTACCCTCAATATGCATTAGATCAATTCAGATAAGACAGTATTCCAGCTTTGGTATATAGGTTACCAAGTATGAAGTACTGTTAAGTATTGTTACGGTCAGTACTTAACAGTGACTTAGGACTCTTCAATCAGCCTCTTCATCTTTCTGTCAGTTATCATGGGACCCCTGTCACAGGCCACCTTACATACATAATTACCGGGGCGACGAGAGCTCGTGGCCTCGTCACAGGTCAATGAGGGGTCAAGTAGTTGCAAAACAAGCAAGTTGCTGAGTCAAGCAAACACATCACTCATCGTGTCATCAAAGCGGAGTATTATTGTGCCTATCGACGTTCTTCTCTGTCTTTCGCTCTCTCTGTTTTTTTCTCTCTCTATAGCTCTCTCTCTCTGACCACATCCTCCTCAGGCCTGGTAACGCTGCTGGGCAAAATGCCCCATGGGAATGAAACGGGCCCACTCCTGACCAATCAGCCTGATAGGATCTGACATCTCCGGGCTGCCTCGTTGGGAATGTTGGGTCCTGTTCCTGTTGTCATACACTGTGTGTGTGTGTGTGTGTGTGTGTGTGTGTGTGTGTGTGTGTGTGTGTGTGTGTGTGTGTGTGTGTGTGTGTGTGTGTGTGTGTGTGTGTGTGTGTGTGTGTGTGTGTGTGTGTGTGTGTGTGTGTGTGTGTGTGTGTGTGTGTGTGTGTGTGTGTGTGTGTTCCTGGTGTCTTATCTTAGTGGTGTTTGCAGACTGCTACTTGTTTGAAGCCACGTGAGAGCCTATGTCTAAAGAGTGCCCGTACTCTGCCTTGCACTGTGCCCTCCCTGGCAAATGATGTGTCCGCAAGTCACAGAGGTCTAGCCATGTGCAACACATGATGAGAACCCCTGTTTGATTACATACCACTAGTTTAGAGGAGCCTGTTAATCGTCTTGTCCTAAAAGTAGAGACTTACTGACTCTGTGGTGAGATTGGGCAACATCAGGCAACATGTGACATTTTTCTAAACTAAAAGGTTTTACACATACCCAAATGTATCACAGAAGTTGATCTGGGGAAAGGGTGATGCTCTGAAGTGAGTTTCACCAGAAATACTGACGTAAAACATTTTTGTTTAATAAATGGCAAAGTTTTTACATGTTTCAAGCAGAACACCATTGTTCCTGTACCAATAAGCGGCAAGGTAACCTGTCTAAATTTGCAACGCAACGTAGCACTCACATCTGTAGCCATGAAATTCTTTGAAAGGCTGGTCATGGCTCACATCAACACCATCCTCCCAGACACCCTGGACCCACTCCAATTCGCATACCACCCCAGCAGATCCACATATGACGCAATAGCTATTGCACTCCACACTGTCCTCTCCCACCAAGACAAGAGGGACACCTATGTGAGAATGCTGTTCATTGACTGCAGCTCAGTATTCAACACCATAGTACCCTCAAAGCTCATCACCAAGCTAAGGATCCTGGGACTAAACACCTCCCTCTGCAACTGGATCCTGGACTTCCTGACGAGCCACCCCCAAGTGGTGGGGGTAGGCAACAACACATCTGCCACGCTGACCCTCAAGGCTTGATCACCGACAACGATGAGACCGCCTATAGGGAAACGGTCAGAGACCTGGCAGTGTGGTGCCAGGACAACAACCTTTCCCTCAACAAGAATACAGGAAACAGAGGGCCGAGCATGCCCCCATTCACACCAACGGGGCTCTAGTGGTGTGGGTCGAGAGCTTCAAGTTCCTCGGTGTTCACATCACTAAGGATCTATCATGTTCCTCACACACCAACACAGTTGTGAAGAGGGTATGACAACGCCTCTTCCCCTCAGGATTCTGAAAAGATTTGGCACGGGCTCTCAGATGCGTACGGCCCAGTACATGACTGAGGACAAACTCCCTGCCACCCAGGGACCTCTATACCAGAATGTGTCAGAGGAAGGCCCTAAAAAGACTTCAGCCACCCAAGTCATAGACTCTTTTAACCCTAAACCATAAGACTGAAAAAAAGAGTCTGGGTAGCTATTTGGTTAACTATTTAACTATCTGCATTGATCCTTTTTGCACAAACTTATTTGACTTATCACATATGCTGCCGCTGATGTTTATTACACGTCCTGTTGATTCGTCACTTTATCCATAGCTACATTATTTGCACATGCACTATATATAAAAAGTATGGAGACACCCCTTCAAATAAGTGGATTTGGCTATTTCAGCCACACCCGTTGCTGACAGCCGTGAGCACACAGCCGTGCAATTTCCATAGAGAAACATTGGCAGTACAATGAAGAGCTCAGTGACCTTCAACGTGGCACAATCCTAGAATGCCACCTTTCCAAGTAATACAATTTCTGCTCTGCTACAGCTGCCCCAGTCAACTGTAAGTGTTGTTACTGTGAAGTGGAAACATCTAGGAGCAACAACGGCTCAGCGGCGAAGTGGTAGGCCACACAAGCTCACAAAACGGGACCGTTGAGTACTGAAGTACGTAGCGTGTATAAATTGCCTCTACATTGGTTGCAACAATAACTCCCGAGTGACACCCATGGACACCCATGGACACCCATGGCAGAGCAGCTGCACACAAGCCTAAGATTACCATGCGCAATGCCAAGCGTTGGCTGGAGTGCTGTAAAGCTCACCGCCATTGGACTCTGGAGTAGTGGAAAGGCGTTTTCTGGAGACATGAATCACGTTTCACCATCTAAACGTCTGACAGATGAATCTGGGGTTGGCTGATGACAGGAGAACACGACTTGCCTCAATGCATAGTGCCAAGTGTATCGTTTGGTGGGGGAGGAATAATGGTCTGCTGCTGTTGTTCATAGTTTGGGCTAGGCCCATTAATTCCAGTGATGGGAAATCTTAACGCTACAGCATACAATGACATTCTAGACAATTCTGTGCTTCCAACTTTGCCCATGATTTTGGAATGAGATGTTTGACAAGCAGATGTCCAGTTTGTCCAGCAGATAAAGTGTGTTATTACTTTTATTATTACGTGTTATTAATTTTCTATTATGTCTCTATTTTCTTTCTCTCAACATTGCTGGGAAGGGAACGTAAGAGCCACCCTTTGCAGAAATTACAGCTGCAAGTCTCTTGGGGTATGTATCTATAAGCTTGTTACATCTAGCCACTGGGATTTATGCCCATTCTTCAAGGCAAAACTGCTCCAGCTCTTTCACTTTGGATGGGTTCCGCTCGCGTACAGCAATACTTAATTAAGTCATACCACAGATTCTCAATTGGATTCAGGTCTGGGCTTTGACTAGGCCATTCCAAGACATTTAAATGTTTCCCCTTGAACCAGACGAGTGTTGCTTTAGCAGTATGCTTAGGGTCACTGTCCTGCTGGAAGATGAACCTCTGTCCCAGTCTCAAATCTCTGGAAGACTGAAATATGTTTCCCTCAAGAATTTCCTTATATTTAGCGCCATCCATCACTCCTTCAATTCTGACCAGTTTAACTGTCCCTGCCGATGAAAAACATCCCACAGCATGATGCTGCCACCACCATGCTTCACTGTGTGGATGGTGTTCTCGGGGTGATGAGAAGTGTTGGGTTTGCGCCAGACATTCTCAATTTTAGTCTCATCTGACCAGAATACCTTCTTCCATATGTTTGGGGAATCTCCCACATGTCTTTTGGCAAAAATACTTATTTTCCTTACGCAATGGCTTTTTTTCTGGCAACTCTTCCATAAAGCCCAGCTCTGTGGAGTGTATGGCTTAAAATAGTCCTATGGACAGTTACTTCAATCTCCGCTGTGGAGATTTGCAGCTCCTTCAGGGTTATCTTTGGTCTCTTTGTTGCCCCTCTGATTAACGTCCTCGATGCCTGGTCCGTGAATTTTGGTGGGCGGCCCTCTCTTGGCAGATTTGTTGTGGTGCCATATTCTTTCAATTTTTTTATAATGGATTTAAGGGTGCTCCGTTGGATGTTCAAAGTTTCTGATAGTTTTTTATAACCCGATCTGTCCTTCTCCACAACTTTGTCCCTGGCCTGTTTGGAGAGCTCCTTGGTCTTCATGGTGCCGCTTGCTTGGTGGTAACCCTTGTGTTGCAGACTATGGGGCCTTTCAGAACAGGTTTTTACAATTGAAGTCGGAAGTTTACATTCACCTTAGCCAAATACATTTAAACTCAGTTTTTCACAATTCCTGACACTTAATTCTAGTAAAAATCCCCTGTCTTAGGTCAGTTAGGATCACCACTTTATTTTAATAAGAATGTGAAATGTCAGAATAATAGTAGAGAGAATGATTTACAGCTTTTATTTCTTTCATCACATTTCCAGTGGGTCAGAAGTTTACATACACTCAATTAGTATTGGCAGCATTGCCTTTACATTGTTTAACTTGGGTCAAACGTTTCAGGTAGCCTTCCACAAGCTTCCCACAATAAGTTGGGTGAATTTTGGCCCATTCTTCCAGACAGAGCTGGTGTAACTGAGTCAGGTTTGTAGGCCTCCTTGCTCGCACACGCTTTTTCAGTTCGGCCCACACATTTTTCGATAGGATTGAGGTCAGGGCTTTGTGATGGCCACTTCAATACCTTGACTTTGTTGTTTGCAACAACTTTGGAAGTATGCTTGGTGTCATTGTCCGTTTGGAAGACCGATTTGCGACCAAGCTTTAACTTCCTGACTGATGTCTTGAGATGTTTCTTCAATATATCCACATTATTTTCCTGCCTCATGATGCCATCTATTTCGTGAAGTGCACCAGTCCATCCTGCAGCAAAGCACCCACACAACATGATACTGCCACCCCCGTGATTCCCGGTTGGGATCTTCGGCTTGCAATCCTCCCCCTTTTTCCTCCAAACATAATGATGGTCATTATGGCCAAACAGTTCTATATCGTTTCATCAGACCAGAGCACATTTCCCCAAAAAGTACGATATTTGTCCCCATGTGCAGTTGCAAACGGTAGTCTGGTTTTGAAGCAGTGGCTTCTTCCTTGCTGAGTGGCGTTTCAGGTTCTGTTGATATAGGACTCGTTTTACTGTGGATATAGATACTTTTGTACCTGTTTCCTCCAGCATCTTCACAAGTTCCCTTTGCCTTTGTTCTGGGATTGATTTGCACTTTTCGCACCAAAGTACTTTCAGTACGTCTCTAGGAGACAGAACGTGTGGTCCCATGGTGTTTATACAGATGAACGTGGTACCTTCAGGCATTTGGAAATTGCTCCCAAGAATGAACCAGACTTATGGATGTCTACAAAAAAAATTCTGAGGTCTTGGCTGATTTCTTTTGATTTTCCCATGATGTTAAGCAAAGAGGCACTGAGTTTGAAGGTAGTCCTTGAAATATATCCACAAGTGTACCTCCTAATACCTTTTTTTGCACAATACCTTCATTGATTAGAGTCTGTAAGTAAGCATTTCACTGTATGGTTATATTCGGTGCACGTGACAAATAAACTTTGATTTGATTTGCAATTCACTCAAATGATGTAATTTAGCCTATCAGAAGCTTCTAAAGCCATGACATCATTTTCTGGAATTTCCCAAGCTGTTTAAGGGCACAGTCAACTTAGTGTATGTACACTTCCGACCCACTAGAATTGTGATATAGTGAACTATAAGTTATACAATCTGTCTGTAAACAATTGTTGGAAAAATTACTTGTGTCATGCACAAAGTAGATGTCCCAACCGACTTTCCAAAACTATATTTTGTTAACTAGAAATTGTGGAGTGGTTAAAAACAAGTTTTAATGTCTCCAACCAAAGTGTATGTAAACTTCAGACTTAAACTGTATATACTAAGATCATTTGACACTTAGATTGCACACAGGTGGACTTTAATTAACTAATTAGGTTACTTCTGAGGGTAATTGGTTGCACCAGATCTTATTTAGGGGCTTTATAGCAAAGGGGTGAATACACATGCACACACCAATTTTCTGTTTTTAATTATTTATTTATTTTTGGAAACAAGTAATTTTTTTCATTTCACTTCGCCAATTTAGACTATTTTGTGTATGTCCATTACATGAAATCCAATTACAAATCAAGTTATATTACAGGTTGTAATGCAACATAATAGGACAAATGCCAAGGGGCATGAATACTTTTGCAATGCACTGTACCATGCAAATATGGCCATGCATTTTCATTGGTTGACATGAAACCAGTTAGCACTAGGAACTCACAGTCAAAACACGTCTAAACACTGAACCCTCACCAGCAGAGTAATAACAGAGAGAGAGCGGAGACTGATTGATGTTTATCCATGCGTCAATAATATTTGATGTAATGTGTGGATTTATGCTTCACGTCTAGTAACACATAACTTTTTGGAAAAGCATACCAGACTGACGATTATTCGTGATATTGTCTAAAGGGCCATGGACAAGGCAGCCTTATCTACAGTATGTGAGTGTCTATTTGGGGTTGAAGCATTTCAAGAGCAGTCTACAGTCTTAAATACACTCCACTCAGCTCATGTGGTTGATAACCATTTAATCTCTAATGCGTCTCATTACTAGTTTGAAGGTTAGGTACAGTCCCTCCAGAAAGCATTCATACCCCTTGATTTACAGTATTTCACATTTTCTTGTGTTTCAGCATGAATGTAATATAGATTAAATCTGTTTTTCTTCTTACCCATCTATACACAATACTCCATAATGACAAAGTGAAAACATGTTTCTAGGAATATTTTCTAATTTATTGACAATGAAATACACTAAGTTAATACTTTGTAGAAGCGCTTTTAGCGGCGATTACAGCTGTTTCTAAGAGCTTGGATTGTAAAATTCTTCAAGCTCTGTCAAGTTGATTGTTGTTCATTGCTAGGAAGACCATTTTCAAGTCTTGCCATAGATTTTCAAGCCGATTTAAGTCAAAACTGCAACTCAGCCACTCAGGAACATTCAATGTCATCTTGGTAAGCAACTCCAGTGTATATTTGGCCTTGTGGGTCAGGTTATTGTCCTGCTGAAAGGTGAATTTGTCTCCCAGTGTCTGTTAGAAAGCAGAATGAACCAGGTTTTCCTCTAGATTTTGCTCTCTAGTCCTTGCTGTTGACAAGCATACCCATAACATGATGCAGCCCCCACCGTACTTAAATTTGAATGGTACTCAGTGATTTGTTGCGTTCGATTTTCCCAAAATATAACGGTTTGTATTCAAAGAAAAATGTAATTTCTTTGTGTAAAGGACGTTACGCTACTTGGTTAGCGAGTACAACTTCCTCTGCTGCCCAAACACACGGGACTGCCCTCCTCAAGCGTCTTAGCCCATCGCGCCACCTCAAAAGCTAGCAAATGAGGTGATGCTAGCAGGACACTTCAGGCTGAGGAGTACATTTTAAACATCCCCATGTGCTATATATATATATATACTTTTTTGCAGTTTTACTTAAGGGCCTTGTTGCAAACAGGATGCATGTTTTGTAATATTTTATGAACAGGCTTCCTTTTTTCACTTGTCAATTAGGTTAGTATTGTGGAGTAACTACAATGTTGTTGATCCATCCTCAGAACTCACATCTCAACCAGTAATCTGTAAAATCACCATTGGCCTCATGGTGAAATCCCTGAGCAGTTACCTTCCTCTTCGGAAACTTAGTCAGGAAGGACGTCTGTATATTTGTAGTGACTGTATGTATTGATAAACCATCAAAGCCGAATTAATGACTTCACCATGCTCAAATGGATAATCAGCTACAACTTTTTTCATTTTTTACACATCTACCGATCAATGCCCTTCTTTGCGAGGCATTGAAAAACCTCCCTGGTCTTTGTGGTGTAATCTGTGCTTGAAATTCACTACTCGATTGAGGGGCCTTACAGATAATTGTATGTGTGGAGTACAGAGATGGGGTAGTTATTTAAAAATCATGTTGAGCACCGTTATGGAACACAGAATGTGTCCAAGCAATTTATTGTGTGATTTGTTAAACACATTTGTACTCCTGAACTAATTTAGGCTTGCCATAACAAAGGGGTCGAATGCTTATTGACTTAAGACATTTCAGCTTTTCATTTTTTATTCGTTTCTAAAATGTTTAACAAACAAAATTCCACCGTTGACATTATGAGGTATTGTGTGTAAATCAGTGACACAAAAATTTTATCCATTTTAAATTCAGGCTGTAACACAACAAAATGTGAATAATTTCTGAAGGCACTGTAGCTGATATGCACAGTAGCTGATATGCACAGTCATCTCCTGAAACAAATGTACACATATTTTCCTCTGCCAGGGTAATAAGTACCCCTAGAAACTCATGCTTGACTTTCCTGTAGTGTATTTTAACTACCTGAACCACATAATGTCTTCAGCAGCACTTCCTTTGCAGAGGATATTTTCGAAGGTCAACCCCTGGGTTTCCAAAGCAACCAGTAAACAGTGGCATGAAGGTCAGAATGCCTCATGTGAGTCTGGGTTTGCATGGAAGAACATTGCCTGGTCAGAATGCCTCATGTGAGTCTGGGTTTGCATGGAAGAACATTGCCTGTTATTTCTGGTTAAAATAGTTTACTTCTATTTTGAAAATGCCCTACCAGTCTGACTGTACTACTGAGGACACGAGGGTGGTGAAGAAACCAGTAGGAAATATTGAGCACCAAGTAATATTTTTGCACGTGAGTTACGCGCTCATCCCTCGCACTTGCGAAGCAACCTGTAATGCTTAGTTATTTTGATAACTGGTAGTGTAAATTACATACATGGATCAATGAATGCATTAGACATTTAAAGCATCAGAAATGAGAAGTTAGATCTATAAGCCCTCTGTAGTTAGTTTCATTTCTCTCTTTCAATGCATTTCTCTGGAAACCAAGCAGAACATGTTGTGCTAAAAATGCTAAACATGGCATTGTAGCTGCAAAAAAACTGTACATTAGTAGACTATTGTCAACCAATAATCATTGTTGTTTTTTTATGTCAAAGGTCAAGGGTCGCTTGTCAGGGCACATTGTTGTAACGTGTGAGCTCAGCTGGGCCGCAGCAGGTGGTGTGGAAACCAAAACGTTTCAATTTAAGAGGAAACAGGTTGGTGCCATGGGAAATTAAGTCGACAAACCGAAAAAGCACAAGGGAGCACACCTCTCCCATCAATGGACTGATAGCATTCCCAGAGTCCCCAGAAAACGTTTAGAAGAAGAAGAAGAAAAAAAAAACATTAATATAGGTTTCCATTTGAGTGGTTTCCTCCATGTTCCCATTTCCATGCAGGTGTGCCTACAATTTTCCAATGATATTAAACAGAGTATTCCAAAGAGGTTTTGGGTGTTCTTTTTTTTTCGTTCACCAAATTAAATATGATGGAGAAACCATCCGCTCCACCGAATTCTCCTAACAGGAATCACCATTTCCATTATCTGAAGGTTTAGGGGGTCAGGCTGTTCTGTACCTTGTTCAAGCAGTGTTGTCTTGTACACACCCAAACATGCACATGCACACACACAATCTGTTGCAATGTGTCCTCCTCCACCAATCGGTGCAGGTTAATCCATATGTCCTCTCTCCCCCTCCCCACGGGATGAGGTATTTCCCTTCCAACCTACATCAGGAACTCACCCTGCAGTTATATGGCCATTCCCAGGGATATTACACATAATTATGAAATGTAAACATTTGGGACTGGCAGGTTCTGTCATAGACTGTAATTAATACAGCAGACCACAGGAAGTGATGATCTGTAGGAGTCAATGGGCCAGGAGTAGTCTAGACCCTTTGTTTCAACATCGGAAGCAGATTTAGTGCAACCGCTATTATTAATCATGTATTTAATGATTAACTTTAACTTTAAATTTAAATGATTCATGCTTTAACGCTGGAATCCTTACATTTGCTGGAATCACGTTTTTATTGTTTCAACTGCTGACTGCTTCTTTAATGGTAAGACAGCCACGTCAGTTTGGAATATGAAAACAACAAATAAGTTAGGAAAGTGATGCGTTCATGGTGGTTGTGAATAACTGAAATGAGAACTGTGGTCTGGCGCACAAGTCCTGTTCGTAGGGGACGGTTGTCTAGGGCAAGGACTGGGCTTGTGGGGTTGTAAAGGGACTAGAGGAATGAGTAATGATAAGGCCACTGACCGGTCTAGGAAATTGCCTGCAGCAGCTGAGTTCACTAGGGCAGGATAGTCAGTAAGGTGACTGGGAGGAGGATGGGCTGGGTGGACAGAGAGGAGCAAGGCACGTCCACCCCTACCTGGGAAGGTGCAGGATCGCTCCTCGGCCTGTTGCATCCTCGTCTGGTTCTCCTTCCGGGACAGATGTTCCAGGGGTGTTCCAACTCTCCGCTGTAAGAGCAGTGACCCTTTTGACGGTGGCGGGAAGGTGCCTCGTGCCCACCTCCATGGGCTCAGACTTGCTGGAGGTTCCTGGGAGAGACCCGAATCCACGGGATGGGCGACGACGGGCACGCAGGAGATTATCCAGGTGGATGGCCATGGCGATCAAGAGCTAGTCCAGCGTGAGGTCCTCATCACGACAGGCCAGCTCGGTCTGTAGCCAGCTGCTGAAAACTGTCAACAGGGCCTGGTTGTTCAGCCAGTGGACGCAGCCACCGTCCGGAAATCCAGAGCGTACTCTGACACTTTCCTGGACCCCTGTCCAAGACAGAGGAAGTGCTCATCTCCCTTTCGGCTCTCTGTAGGGTGGTCGAAGACGGCACGGAAGAGATGGGTGAAACACTCATAGGATTGCACTTCTGATCCGTCCCTCTCCCAGACGCCGTGCGCCCACTCCAGTGCCCGACCTGTCAGCGCTGAAATCACAAAGGCCACCTTGTCCCTCTCCACCTTGACATGCCCAGTGGAGGTCACACTGGAGGAGAAACCCTCTACAATGAGCTGGGGTGCCGTCAAACCACTCCGGGAGGGGCAGGTGGACGTTGCTGATCGGACCGGGTGTAGATGGTGGTGGGGTGGCTGGAACAACCGCAGGCAGATGGGAAGGTGGTGAAATAGCCTGTAGTTGGCATTCAGCTCTGAGCACCTCGTCCATTGCAGTTTCGAGGCGCTCCAGGCACAAGTCGTGGTAGCAGAGCTTCGCTCCTACAGTGGAGAGGTCGGACGTCTTGCTGCTTCCTGTTTTCTTGGGTCGGTCATTCTGTCACTGGTGTAGAGGACTAGGCAGGAGACAGTCGCAGGTTTAGAACTACTGAATTTATTTCAGCACCATAGAACAAAGCGGAACGAAACACAAACGCTGTTGTGCTCAAAATATATATGCATAAACAAAAAGGCATAGGGCGAACCCAAAGTGCAAAATATAAAGTTCTCAGGAAATAGTAGACGAGATTCCTCTCAGGAAAACGAATAACATTTGCAATGACCGACAGAGACAAATGGGAGAGGGAGTATATATACGGTGATAGAGTGGGGATTGGAACCAAGTGTGTATAATGATGATGAGACAAGTCCGGGGTTGATGAGTGAAGGGCGTTTGTCAGCAGTAGGTTCAGCAGCAGCTAGAAGGCCGGTGACGCCGAACACCTGAGGTTGGATACGAAGGGGACCATAGCGAAGGCTGGCGTGACATGCAAAACAATAGAATATTCGCTATACAATACTAACACAGGTACTGTACAATTAAAATGAGTACAGGCACCATTTCTCATTCCACTTCAGGCACTACTAATGGGGACACTGTGCATAAGACAAAGCAAATGAGTGCATGTATAGTTGAATACTTCAAGACTACTTGTGACACCCATCATCACATCCCCAGCATACAAATAATGTCCTTTATATGTATTGGAAATGTGCATCAAGCTCATCACTGGGCACTTAATCACCATGTGAAGTTCATCATAACTTATTTCATCTGCTTTAATGAACTCGTGCTTTTCCACGTCGAGGTGGGAGGACAATACAACATATTGAATGACTCCCAAGTTTACTTTGACGTCATGGTTATTATATGAATATTTGCACATTAAAGTGTCTCCACTGCAATTGTTACATCATCTATTTCACCTACCAAAACAAATGGTGCATTACATGTGTATTTTGTGTTGTTGACCATGGTGCTTGCCTACGGAGCTGTGAGGGGAACGGCACCTCAGTACCTTTTATACACCCAAACAAGGGCACTTTCATCCATCTGGCCTTCGCCTCCCTACCACTGAGGAAGTACAGGCTCAGCCCAGTCAAAATTCGCTGTTTTATTCACGACGCCAGGACAGCAGGTCAATCACCATCTGAGACATGAAAACCTCTTTGGAATACCTAGGATAGGATAAAGTAAATCCCCCCCATAAAAGATTTAGATGCACTATTGTAAAGTGGCTGTTCCACTGGATGTCATAAGGTGAAAACATTTGTTCTGGATTTGCTAAATGACTTAAATGTAAATGTTGACATTACATTTTTTATTTGAATTGCTGTTTCCATTAGGCTCGTCATTCATGTTTTATTTGTCAGGTAATTCATCTGTAATAAATGGTCGGATGGAAACATGGTTACTGAGTGGAAAACAGTTCATTTGGAAATGTTCTTGACTGGAGCACTCTCCGCCTCACCGGTAGGTGTCAGATTTCTTTAATTGCATTTTCAGTGATGCTTGTTGTGGGTGGGCTCCAGGAAGTTGCACCCTATGGCACATACGGCACAGCATACCCCTTTAGGCTTCTTCAGTCCCTTTCTAAAGCAGGCTGCCACTTCCTGGCTGTCTTTGCAGGAGTAGCAGTGCAAGAAACCATCTTGTGACCCTGTCATTAGTGTCCCTGTTTTAGCTCAGGTTGCCAACAAATAGAATAATTATTCGACTTCTGATTTGGGCTTTTTGGCAGGTGCAGGCTGTGGGGTTTCCTAATAGCTTGTATGGGATGCGTGGGTGGGTCTGGGTCTGGGTCGGCCTGTTGGGGTGGGGCGGGGCGAGCCGTGGCAATCACGTGCTGATGCTGCCTCATCAGTAGTGTGAACATCTCACAGTCTCTGCCAATCAAAACGGGGACAAGTGGGAAACAATACCATATCTGACTTGACTTTTCCCTTGGGTAGTCTTGATACTCAATACAGATGTCTTATCCTCTTTATTGTCACCATAGATACAGGAACTGTTCTTCTTACCGTTTCCATGCGGGACTGTTTCACTAGGTACATTTGTACCAGCATCCCTATAGGGCAGTGGTGGCTTGGCTAGTTACCTTAATTGGGGTGGAACTCAAGTTGTGAGCACAATAATGGAGAGTGTAAATTCCTTATCACAACCGATCCATCAGTCAGGGATGGATCGACATTTACAGAATGGTTACCTGGAGGAAAATGTGAGAGGGTTGTGCTGTTTCAATTTCAATCAAGGGGAGAGTTTAGTATGTTTTATATCTAGTCCAAGGAGGGTTATGTAATTTCAATATTTCACAGTGTTTTAGATTGAGTTACTTATTAGGCTATATATCGATGTATGCCCCTCATCTCTGAGTCTCCACTGGGTGCACAATATCAAGTGCGCCTGTGTGATATTTAGTGTGATCTCAAGCATATAGGCTACAAAGTGCATGCTCGGAGAAGCACAGAGCAAAGTTATATTTCTAAGGTAGCTGCTGGGATGGTAGAAATAAAACTAGGATGTATTGCACACCGCAATGGATATTCTAACCCTGTCCCTGCATGCTCTGCTCTTGCTGGTCAAAAATGTGTTTGTGGTGTGATGCCTAAACAACGGCTGTACTGTTTAGGTTTACGTTGGCAGTTCAGGAGGAGAGTCAAAGGCTTCTTCCATAAATTACTTTTGATTAGGTCTAGTCTACAAAATTCACTGTCTTGTGCGCGAACTAGCTTATAGCCTATATTCTGTTAAGTTTGAGAAGAAGAAAGCGAAGACGAGAAGGAGGACTATAATTGATTTAATTAAAAACAATATGTTTCTTGCCCATTATATATTTCTGAGAGTTATAGACCTCACAATAAGCCAGATTCAAGTAACTTATATTGTGGTGCGGAAACATGAAGCAGCAACTGCGGCACAATCAATTGGAAATGGACAGCTCATGGTGCTGAAAGTAGGTACATTTGAGTAGGTAAAATGAATTTCAACCATCTTAATTTTAGATAGACTTTATTAATGACAAGAGGGCTTTCCAGCAAAGCTAAGGTTAATGAGCTAAATGACTACCGCCCCGTAGCACTTAAGGGGCGGTAGTGCTTACACCTCCAGCCTACCTGATCCCCTAGACCCACTCCAATTTGCTTACGCCCCAATAGGTCCACAGACGACGCAATCACAATCACACTGCACAATGCCCTAACCCATCTGGACAAGAGGAATACCTATGTCAGAATGCTGTTCATCAACTATAGCTCAGCATTTAACACCATAGTACCCTCCAAAATCGTCATTAAGTTCGAGACCCTGGGTCTCGACCCCGCTCTGTGCAACTGGGTCCTGGACTGCCTGACGGGCCACCCCCAGGTGGTGAGGGTAGGTAACAACATCTCCACCCTGCTGATCCTCAACACTGGGGCCCCACAAGGGTGCGTTCTGAGCCCTCTCCTGTACTCCCTATTCACCCACGACTGCATGGCCATGCACGCCTCCAACTCAATCATCAAGTTTGCAGACGACAGAACAGTGGTAGGCCTGATTACCAACGACGACGAGACGGCCTACAGGGAGGAGGTGAGGGCCCTCAGGGTGTGGTGTCAGGACAATAACCTCACACTCAATGTCAACAAAACAAAGGAGATGATCGTGGACTTCAGAAAACAGCAGAGGGAGCAGCCCCCTATCCACATCGACGGGACAGTAGTGAAGAGGGTGGAAAGTTTCAAGTTCCTCATCACGGACAAACTGAATTGGTCCACCCACACAGACAGCGTGGTGAAGAAGGCGCAGCAGCGCCTCTTCAACCTCAGGAGGCTGATGAAATTTGGCTTGTCACCAAAAGCACTCACAAACTTTTACAGATGCACAATTGAGAGCATCCTGTCGGGCTGTATCACCACCTGATATGGCAACTGCTCTGCCCATAACCCGTAAGGCTCTCCAGAGGGTAGTGAGGTCTGCACAACGCATCACCGGAGGCAAACTACCTGCCCTCCAGGACACCTACACTACCCGATGTCACTGGAAGGCCAAAAAGATAACAGGAAGGCCAAAAATGAAATCTTTACAAAGACATTGTTTTCTCGGTCCAGCAAATATGATGTTAGATTTATGCAATGCTTTTAGTAGAAAGGAGGCATGTCTTCCCCTACTCTTGTCCACGGTTGTCTGCAAACCCACAACCTTCTGGCCAGCAGCTCTGTGCTTACAGGATGAAGAACAGTTTCTAAAACTGCATATCTAAAGCTCTGGTCTGTCCAAGAAGTGAGAGTTAACAGTAGACATGTTCTCTGCTATCCACTTTGTTTTATTTAGTATAGGGGGTACAGGGGAGGGTCACTTGTTTTTTCCCCAAACCTTCAGGGAGGGTTTAGGTATTTTGCTGGAGGCAGGCCATTTTCATTTCATCGAGGTCCGATTTTCTCCGTGTAACCCTTATTATAAATAACGTTCACTCCCTTATTGTTGGTCATTATGAATGAACGTTTTGTCTCTTGATGACAGTGTTCTCTCTCCTCGGGGTCTGCCGTTCCGGTGTGGTCATATTCCCTCAGAAACAGTTGAAACTGCGGCCTTGCAATGAATATAATTGAATTCAGAAAAATGGACTGGGCTGGAATCAAACAGTGGAAATATACTGTACTTCCTCCTTCCTCTCTCCTAGTTTCTCCCAAAACATGTGCAAAGGTTTGAATTGACATCTTATAAAACTGCAAATCTAAAATAGATAAAACATCTGTTATAGGCCTATACCTTGATTTGAATCTCCACTTTTGGCCTAGGATTGTAATATAAGCCTCTGCGGTGCTCAAAGGTCAAGGTCATGGTCAAATGTGTAACTATGTCCAAAATGTTTTGGGAAATTCTGGCGAAATGTACGACCTGTACCGAAGCCTAGCACTTTGCCATCTGTGGCAGCTTCCTCCCAATAAAGATGTCCACCTTATCCCAGTCCCAGACCAGGAGCACTAGGGGAGGGTGGGGTAAGCTGAGCCAAAGGGTTAGTTGAGCCACCCCTTGTTTATTGGAAACCACATACAAAATGAATCACGTGACCTAATATTTAGAAAAAGGTCATGATTTCATGGAGTCTATGAAAGAAGAAACCACATGGAAAAAGTGATAAGCAGGTAAGGTCCAAAATAATGATTTTAACAAAGTCAAATTAATTGATTGTGTTATAGGTTTCATGATGCTTGTATTTAAACCAAAGTAGATCGTTTAAAGATTGTTTTGAACATCAGTTGGGGTCACCATAATCTACAATATGAGGTCGTAAACCTAGCATGAAAGTGCATCCTTGTAGCTGTGTGGGCTAATGTAGTCTAAATGTTTGCCTTGGGATGAGTTGAGCCAATGGCCATGGGTTAAATTTTTATTACATTTGATTGGTTTTATACCTAGAATGGATAGTATTTTTGCATATACGTAAACTCAAGATAGTGAATTATATTGTTACAGAGCAGACATCGTCATTCCCCGTTTACAGTATACAAAATGTTAAATAACGAGGGCTCTGGCCCCGTTGAGGTTCTCGTGAGAGCAGACAAATAAGTGAGAGGAGGGAGGAAGTCAATTTGAGCAGCAGCAAGGGATGGAAAAAATGAATGAATGAACCTTGAAGCGGTACATTGACAACAAAAAAAAGAAAAAGAACAAGTGACTGTGTGAAAGAGAAGATAACTACGACAGAGTAGCAGAGGCACACAAGGTCTTATCTGATGCCATGGAGTCTGAACTGGCTAAGCATGTCAAGAATCTTGCAGATCACCTGAAGAAGATAAACTGACAAAAGCACATGTCACTGCATACTACAGGTTGTGGAGGGACCTGACATTTTTAGCGGGGAGAATGACTGTGAGAAGGTCAGTTCTGGTGACATTTTCAAAGGAAATTCTACTCCAAAATGAATTCAAATAAAATGATGCTGACATTTAAAATATAATTTCCCCCTCCAGTATATTGGTCCATATTATCAGGCAGATGCGCTATTTAGTGATAAGCATTATCACCTCATGTAGCCCACCCGATGCAGCATAGTAGCTATAAATAGGCTGAATAGGCTGACGGTTGCCAATCTGCATTTACCCCATTGGGCTAATCATTAGCTAGAACACAAGCTCTAAGGTCATAATCTTGTTGCTAGTTAGCAAAATATTGATGTTGGACTATACTGTGAATATAATGTAGACCCCCCCTATCTGTTACACCTGGTCCATGTTACATTTAGCCCTTGTCTTCCCTATGCATCTAATGCCATTGGTGCCATTGGCAAGCGCTAATGATACATAATGACATAAACCATGCCGCTGCTAAAACTCTGACTGTAAAATGTTGCATTTTACTCCTTTTTGTATTTAAGAAATAAGTGTAGCCTAGTAACACTAGAAAGCTCCGTCATCCACCTATTTTATCAGTGGCCATCAAAACTGCTTTCAAAGGTGTGTTTTCCCATGACTGCATTAATAATGTTGTACAATGACTAGGCATGCATATTTCTCTCCCTGTGTGACACTCACAATTACAATGTGCCTGTCACATGACTAGGGTGGCCATGCTAGTTTCTTTATTTCTATGTTTTCTATTTCTTTGTGTTTGGCCGGGTGTGGTTCTCAATCAGAGGCAGCTGTCTATCGTTGTCTCTGATTGAGAATAATACTTAGGTAGCCTTTTTCCCACCTGGGTTTGTGGGTAGTTGTTTTCTGTATAGTTTTAGTTACCTTACAGAACGGTTTGATTCTCGCGTTGTTATTTTTGTTCTAGTGTTCAGATTTAAGTAAATATGATCAACATGTACCACGCTGCGCTTTGGGCCACTCCTTCTTCATCCGACGAGCGTTACAGAACTACCCACCACCAAAGGACCAAGCAGCGTAGCTAGGAGAGGCAGCCCCCCCTCAAAGAAATTGGGGGGAGGCACACAGGATGGTTGGCGGAGCCGAGGATGGAACCAGAGCCAGTCGGGGTGAAATTGGAGGGGAGCAAAGCAGAGACAGTGAAGGAGTTGATTGGAGTAGAGAGCAATGAGAGAGCTGTTGTGTTGGTGCTTGAGGCACGACATTCGCCCAGTGTCCTCGATTTTGATGTCACCTCATCCAGCTCTCCATACTTGTCCTGAGGTGCGTACTAGCCGTCTGGTGAAGACTGTGCAAGTCCCACGCACCAGGCACCCTGTGCGCCTCCCCAGCCCTGCACGTCTTGTGCCAGCTTGGCGCTACAGACCTCCAGTGCGCCTCCACAGCCCGGTGAGTCCTGCGCCGGCTCTAGGCATGGTTTCCCCAGGCATGGTTTCCCCAGGCTGAAGTGGGCATGCAGCCAAGAGGAGCGGTGCAAGTGCTAAGCACCAGAGCTCCAGTGCTCCCCCACAGCCTGTTGTCTCTGCTTGGGAATCATACTTAGTTAGCTTTTTCCCACATGGTTTTTGTGGGTAGTTAATCTCTGTTTAGTGTTTGCACCTTACGGGACTGTTTCAGTTTCAGTTATTCTCTTGTCATTTTGTTATAGTGTTCAGTTCTAATAAATAAACATGAACACTTGCCATGCTGTGCTTTGGTCCGACTACTCTTCCTCATCCGACGACGAAAACCGTTACACTTACAGAACTGTTCGTTGCTCGCTTTGTTATTTTTGTTGTGTTCAGATTTAAATAAATATCATGAACACGTACCACGCTGCGCTTTGGTCCACTCCTTCTTCATCAGATGAACGTTACAGTGCCTCGAGGAAAATAATTTTCTTGCATCGAATGCGATCAGGCTGAACGATTGAATAGGTAAACTATTCTACAATGGGGTTGTCTGACTTTGCTTTTGCTTACTCGTGTTGTTGGCTGTGGAAAATGAATTGTGGACAAAAATTTTATTAGATCATTCAAATAAACAAAGGTACCTGGTCTCAGCTCTGCCTGGCCCTCATTTGGATCATTTAGATTTGGTCTCGGACCCGGCGTGGCCTGGCTCAATTTAATCTCTGGTCACAGGACACCATCGCCCACTTACCAAGGCGGCTCAACTTACCCTGACCCTATGCTCAACTTACCCCATACCTGAGGTAAGTTTTGACAAGAGACCACTTTTCTTTTGGACAAGCTATGTTTTCAAAACTTATGTTTACTTGATTTATGGTCATTTATAGGGATACACAACATCCTGAGCTATATGTAGAAGTCTTTGTTAGAAAGAATACTATATGTCCCTTGACGTAGTGATACTGCATGTAACAAAATGGCTCAACATACCCCACTCTCTCCTACTCCAGATGCGTGGGTCTTCCAGGCTCTGTCAAAAATTCTAAGGACATTCCCTGGACTCCAAAGGAATGTTTTGCATTGAGAATAGGAGGAGAGAATGGGGAGTGAACGTGTATAGATCCGCCCAATAAATCTATGATAAAAGTGAATCTGTCTCTCGTTCTCTTTGTTCCTTACTGCCCAATCAATGTACAGTTGAAGTCGGAAGTTTACATACACCTTTTCACAATTCCTGACATTAAATCCTAGTAAAAATTCCCTGTCTTAGGTCAGTTAGGATCAGCACTTCAGAATGTGAAATGGCAGAATAATTGTAGAGATTTATTTAAGATTTGGATTTCTTTCATCACATTCCCAGTGTGTCAGAGGTTTACATACACTCAATTAGTATTCGGTAGCATTGCCTTTAAATGGTTTAACTTGGGTGAAATGTTTCGGGTAGCCTTCCACAAGCTTCCCACAAGCTTCCTACTTGGATTCACATGGTCCGTCTATGTCATGGAAAGAGCAAGTGTTAATGTTTTGTATACTCAGAGTATATTGGTCCCAATGGCTCAGAGGGTTAGAGCATGATGCTGGCAACACTAGGGGTTTGATTCCTGCAGGGCGATATACACACTGTAGTTGCGTTGGTTATTACCCCAAAGTACTGTAAAACAAAAATTGACCAGAAAAGCTGAAGTTTTTTCCCCCTGAGGAGACTGAATATATTTGGCATGGGTCCCCAGATCCTCAAAGTTCAGCTGCACTATCAAGAGTATCCTGACTGGTTGCATCACTACCTGGTATGGCAACTGCTATAAGGCACCTCAGAGGGTAGTGCCCAGTACATTACTGGGGCCAAGCTTCCTGCCATCCAGGACCTGTATACTAGGTGGTGTCAGAGGAAGGCCCCAAAAATTGTCAAAGACCCTAGTCACTGAAGTTCTCTCTGCTACCACATGGCAAGTGTTACCGGAGAGCCAAGTCTTGGACCAAAAAGCTCCTTAACAGCTTCTATCCCCAAACCATAAGACTGCTGAACAATTAATCAAATTCCCACACGGACTATTTCCATTCACCCCCCCCCTTTAATTTAATACTGCTGCTACTTGCTGTTTATCTATGCATAGTCATTTTACCCCTACCTACATGTACAAATTACATCGACTAACCTGTACCCCCGCACATTGACTCGGTGGCGCTCCCCCTATATTCACCCTCATTATTGTTATTTTATGGTGTTACTTTTTTTTTTTTTTATTATATTTTTTACTTTAGTTTATTTAGTAAATATTTTCTTAACTCTATTTTTTTTAACTGCATTGCTGGTTAAGGGCTTGTAAGTAAGCATTTCATGGTAAGGTCTACCTACAACTGTTGTATTCGGCGCATGCGATAAAGAAACATTTATTTGATTTGATAAATTTGATCAAAAGGAAAATCTAATATAATTTGATACTGTATAAATAATGAGTTAGCAGTAGGTTGGCTTTAGGTTGGATCTCCTGGCCCGATGGTAATGAGTGCATGCACCCCCAATCCCCTCATGCAAAATGTCTGCTGCATGGGATCATGCTTTGAAGTCATTCAAATTCCCATTTAGCTTCTTGCCCACCACCACTGAGCAAGCTGTCTTGCAAGGATCCGAGACTCCAATCAAACAGGCCCCAAGTAATCAGTCTTCATTTTTAATGGTAGGATAATAGGCAACCACGCTCATCACCAAGCTAATGATCAGTTCTCCCCTGCTTCCTCTGTGAAATGCCATCATGCCAATCAATCTCCACCTATTCTGAGAGCTCAGCCCCCATGGTGAGGCAGAACCTCTTGAATGGGTGAGATGTCAGCTTCCCCCAGGTGGAAGAGAAGAGAGAACATCACGTTCCACGACTCCAGGTTATAGTTTCCATGGGTTTTGTACCGGAGCTACGAGCCCAACTACAGTCACTTTGACAATGAAATGTCTCATTTCATTCAGATTTATCTGGAAAGTTATATAAGTCTCCCATGCGCGTCACCTTTCTGCTTCTCTAATATCTTCCGTCTTCCGCCTCAACCACCTTTGCTAATGACCCTCAAAAAAAGCGTTAGGAGGAAATGTCAACCATTTACTATCAATGAAAAGCATAGACTAGTCAAATCCATAATGGCGCTTATAATGATGATGCATGCTTTTATAAAGTTCAGATAGTAGAAACCTGCTGTTGTGTTTATTCACACATTAATAAAGGAGCATCTGGCCTTTTGTTAGTCACGTCATAATTAGATGGAGTCATTGTGAGCTCTTTTAACTCCAAAAGAACACGGTTGAGACGTCAAAGACTGGAATATTCCTAGAAGTAAGGACAAATATGACACAGGTTGTTCTTTGCCCACTGTATTTATAGAATCAAATTGAATTTGACAATGAATGTCAATGACATACAGTGGGGCAAAAAGGTATTTAGTCAGCCACCAATTGTGCAAGGCCTGTAATTTATCATAGGTACACTTCAATTATGACAGACAAAATGAGAAAAATAAATCCAGCAAATCACATTGTAGGATTTTTAATGAATTTATTTGCAAATTATGGTGGAAAATAAGTATTTGGTCAATAACAAAAGTTTCTCAATACTTTGTTATATATCCTTTGTTGGCCATGACAGAGGTCAAACGTTTTCTGTAAGTCTTCACAAGGTTTTCACACACTGTTGCTGGTATCTTGGCCCATTCCTCCATGCCGATGTCCCCTAGGGCAGTGATGTTTTGGGGCTGTTGCTGGGCAACACGGACTTTCAACTCCCTCCAAAGATTTTCTGTGGGGTTAAGATCTGGAGACTGGCTAGGCCACTCCAGGACCTTGAAATGCTTCTTACGAAGCCACTCCTTCATTGCACGGGCGGTGTGTTTGGGATCAGTGTCATGCTGAAAGACCCAGCCACGTTTCATCTTCAATGCCCTTGCTGATGGTAGGCTTTGTTACTTTGGTCCCAGCTCTCTGCAGGTCATTCACTAGGTCCCCCCGTGTGGTTCTGGGATTTTTGCTCACCGTTCTTGTGATAATTTTTAACCCACGGGGTGAGATCTTGCGTGGAGCCCCAGATCGAGGGAGATTATCAGTGGTCTTGTATGTCTTCCATGTCCTAATAATTGCTCCCACCCCACAGTTGATTTCTTCAAACCAAGCTGCTTACCTATTGCAGATTCAGTCTTCCCAGCCTGCTGCAGGTGTACAATTTTGTTTCTGGTGTCCTTTGACAGCTCTTTGGTCTTGGCCATAGTGGAGTTTGGAGTGTGACTGTTTGAGGTTGTGGACAGGTGTCTTTTATACTGATAACAAGTTCAAACAGGTGCCATTAATACAGGTAATGAGTGGAGGACAAAGAAGTTACAGGTCTGTGAGAGCCAGAAATCTTGCTTGTTTGTAGGTGACCAAATACTTATTTTCCACCATAATTTGCAAATAAATTCACTAAAAATCCTACAATGTGATTTTCTGGATGTTTTCCTCATTTTGTCTGTCATAGTTGAAGTGTACCTATGATGAAAATTACAGGCCTCATCTTTTTAAGTGGGAGAACTTGCACAATTGGTGGCTGACTAAATACTTTTTTGCCCCAATAGACATAGCTGGTAAATTAGCTCTGGCTATCAACTCCGTTTTCAGAACACACGTGTCCGAGTGTGCCAGAGCGCAGAATAACTGTCAAATTTACGAACACTCAACACCCATTGAATATGGCCTGTGTCAGTAAACGTTGGCAAAAAATTATAAATTGTTGCCAGCGTCACAGTTGCAGTCACCAACTCTCTGGATAACACAATAGCCTAACCAGCTCTGCTCAGGCGAGTAAAATGGTCAGTGAGCTGTTCTCTCACATTTGTGTTTGGTAATAGCTAGCAAGCTAGCCAACGTTAGCCAGTTAGCTTGGGTGCTTGAGTGTTGTTGTTAGGACAGAACGCTCAGATCAACCCTGAAAGAGGTGGGTGGGGCTAAAGCTTAAGAGGGTGTGAATGATGCTGAATGGGTGTAGACAAAGAAGAGCTCTCCAGTAGTAGTACCAAAACGTTTATCATCATTCAAAGCAGAATTACTTTCCCGTTGTTCCTCAATTGCAGTGTATGCTATAGATTTGTGTCTGTAGTTTTTTTCCAATGTAAAAAACACAATTTCAAATTTTGCTACGTAAGACCGAATCAAGGCGGTCGGTCAGGTATTGCTTATACAAAATTCAAACTAGCTAACTCTCATTGGTTAATGCTTTTGCTGTTGGTAGGCTCTTTTGGCTCAGAAGTTGTTTTCACTATTAAATGGGCACTACTCAAAAACAATGTTTCTTGCTTTATATTCAAGGACTTTCTTTAGCAGTGCATGCTTTTCCAAGTTATATCAAAGACCATGGTCGGAACTCCTTGTTGAATGTAGAAGTGGTTCTATTTCAGTGTTTTGTTAACGGTCCACTGGAATTTTCATAACACAGCATTCATTGACAATTGCAGACCATCCCTGGCTCACTATCATAGGTTCTTTGTGTACTCCCATTCATGTATATGTGTGGTAGTTCAAACTCGTTTATCATTGTAATGTGTTTAGATCTAAGCACATCAAAACAGATTCTCATTTCCATATAAGGGCTGCCAAATGATATAATGGACTATTGATAATTATTTGTCTAGAAATGAATATGTCTGTAATTGTGTAATGGAACAATTAAGTCACTTAGAGATACTGTACAATCGAAAATTAAGAAATTATTACCGCTACATGCTATGGATCCAATTGATTTCATTTTCTATCTGCCCAAAGCGCTAAGTTCATTTGTGTTCGTTTCCCCTCTCTAGATACTGTATGGAAAGCAGCAGGCTATTTACGCTACAAAGACTTTAAACTCAACACCTATTCAGAGAGAGACGTGGCTACGCAAACAAAGAGGAATCCTAACTTTGAACGAGACATTCTTCCTGTTGGCACCCGTCTTGTGGTTTTCTCACTGCATAGAGGAATAGTGATGTTGGTCTTACACACTGAAGTAATATACTAGCCATATCGCTCTCATGGGAATTAAATCCTCAGCTTTGAAATCATTTTTTATTAAGACCATAATCCTATTTTGACGGCTCTCTCGGACAAAAGCGTAAAATGATAGTGAACCAGGAAATGAAAAGGTCTGCACACAGGTCCTGGTCTCAGGAAGGCGGCTCGAGTTTAGGAATGCGACACCTGTTTTTAATTAAGTAGAGGCAAATGGATACTTGTAAAAAAAAAATATTGATTTGCAATGCTCATTTAAATTGTCGCAAACTAATCCATAGCAAAACCTGTAACATGTTAATTTATAGCCCACGTTACTTTAAATAAGAAACTATGTGGTAACAATAGATACTTTCTGGTACTAACAGCAAATAATTCAACACAATTGATAACTAGCTGGTATAAATTCCACATCGTGACGTTTGTGTTAGAATCTCAAAGAACTCAAAAGTGAAATTACCATTTCAATATTAGTTAATTTTATTTTAACAATTAATTTTAAAGTGTTGAACCAGGTTGATAGAACTGCCAGGGGAAATAACCCTTTCCAGGAACTCTCTATTGTTTCCAAAAATCACCTTGAATAGAATAGAGAACATAGTGAATTTCATTTAACTCATAAAATTTTACTCTGCCATGATTGTCAGTAAACGGCAAGATAAATGGCAAACACCTGTGTCTTGTGCTGCCAATGTGTGCTCTGGATTGTTTGGGAAAGAATGCATTGGAGCCGTCAAGCTTTCATCACACTGGGAGCGTGTGATTGATGGTCTTCGGCTGTCGAGCCTGACAGAACCACATGAGCGGCTGTGTTTACCTGCAGCAACCTGCCGCTCTCATCCCTTACGCAGCTTCTTATGTCAGCTATCAGTGCAACAGTCGCAAGTAGGCAGCACGGCTCTGTGAACATGCAGCGTGCAGCTATGTGTCAGTGTGTTTAACTGTATGTGTGTAGAGAGAGCAGAAGAGAGAAATCGTATGTGTGAGGACTGGGGAGGTTATTATTATATTATTCGCTCTAATTTTATTCAATAAACAGAGGTGAGTGTTAGATTTCCAATCTAACACTCACCTCTCCTATATTGTTACATTTGCAGACCAAACAAAATCTGCCCACATCGACAATTGTGGCGATATGCCGTTCTCAGCCTTGAAACCAAAAGTCCGCTTATGATTACGTTGGATCATGTGTTTGCTGCCTCAAAACCATATTTTTTTTCTCCCAAGGAACAAAAAGTATAGCTGTCTTGTTTTCTCTCCCACCCCTTAAAATCAGCACTTCTAAATGATCCTTGGCAGGAGATTAAACTCGCGGCAACCTTGACATAGCACTCTCCTGCCTCGCCATTCCCATGAGACGCTCCGCACAAAGTTAGTGTGGGGCCAGGGTCAGCCACTGACGTTGCCCCATTGTTGAGTCTCTCGGTGCAGGGTGAGGACAGTGACAATGGCAACTAGAGAAAACCGGCGTCGGTTGTCACACTTTAATCTTGTGTGTGTTTCTCAGGACCAGCATATCTTACGAGTCTCTTTTCAATATTAGGAGAAATATCAGGGTCTTTGATTGCTTAGAACTCCATGTTGGAGTAAAGATATGAGGACTAAAAAGGTCCCCATTTCAACCTAATACACTCTGGTAAGCTCTGTAATAGGTGTGTAAACTGTGATCGACCGTCACGGTGAAAAAAAGTAACGCTTCCTATACTTTCAAATCAATTTTGGGTGCCACAAACTGTGTGTTACCCTCCAATTACACCACTGGATTTATTATAATGCAGTTGATACTAACAACTTATCCCCCAGCCCCATTTCCAAGTCTTGCCATTGATTTTCAAGCCGATTTTTAAGTCCTCTTGGTAAGCAACTCCAGTGTATATCTGGCATTAGGTTATTGTTCTGCTTAAAGTTGAATTTGTCTCCCAGTGTCTGTTAGAAAGCAGACCAGGTTTTCCTCTATGATTTGACATGTCATTAGCTCTATTGCTTTCTAAAAAAACTCCCTGGTCCTTGCAGATGACCCGATAACATGATGAAGCTTGAAAATATGAAGACTTGTACTCAGTGATGTGACGTTATGCATTCAGGACATAAAGTTAATTTCTTTACCATTTTTTTGGGGGGGCAGTTTAACTTTAGTGCCTTATTGGCAAACGGTGCTTGTTTTGGAATATTTTTGCCATAACAAAAGGGTTGAATTCTTATTGACTCATAATTCCACTTTGACATTATGGGTTGTTGTGTGTAGGGCAGTGACACAAAATCTCAATTTGTGACAGTTGAACTAAGCTTAGAAGGCATTTATAAGTTATATTCTTCAAGAATCATTGAGTATGTATTATTCATTTAGAAGTGCAAAAATGAATACAGCAACTACAGATTGCCCCTTTAAGTATAGCAAAAGTGACTCTATGGGTTTTTTGTTTTTTGAATCAGCACGAATGAGCAATAAAAGCCCCACACCTGGTCTTCTTAAATTAAACTTGTTTAAATTAAACTTCTTAAATTAAACTTGTTTTTCATACCATGGGTGAATTTAGGCACTATGGGGGGGGGGTCTACACGATGGAGCTCTTGCAAGAACACATTTTTCACTGCTGTTCACTTGTCTCAAAAACAATGATTCAAATCAAATGTTATTAGTCACATGCGCTGACTACAACAGGACCTTACAGTGAAATGGTTATTTACGAGCCCCTAACCAACAATGGTGTATAAAAAGAAGAACAAGAATATGAAATAAAAGTAACAAGTAATTAAAGAGCAGCAGTAAAATAACAATAGCAAGATAATATGCAAGGGGGTGCCGGTACAGAGTCAATGTGCGGGGGCACCGGTTAGTTGAGGTAATATGTACTGTACATATAGGTAGACCATGCATTGAAGATGACAACAGAGAGTAGCAACGGTGTAAAAGGGGGGCTACTGTTGTATCAACACGTTTGGACCATGACAGTTTATAATCCAGGGTTACTCCAAGCAGTTTAGTCACCTCAACCTGCTCGAATTCTACAATATTTATTACAATGCTTTTATTTGTAGAAATATTTAGGACCAACTTATTCCTTGCCACCCGTTCTTAAACTAACCGCAGCTCTCTGTTAAGCGTTGCACTGATTTCACTTGCTGCAGTAGCTGACGTGCATAAATCAAATCAAATATGATTTATCACATGTGCCGACTACAACAGTGAAACGCTTACTTACAAGCCCTTAACCAACAATGCAGTATATATATATACAGTATTTATTTTTAAATAACAAAAAGAAAAATAACAAAACATATAAAAATAAGAAATAAGAAATAAAAGTAACAAATAACTTAAAGAGCAGCAAAAAAGAAACAAGAGGGAGGCTATATACAGAGGGTACCGGTACAGAGTTAATGTGTGGGGGCACCGGTTAGTCGAGGTAATTGAGGTAATATGTACATGTAGGTAAAGTTATTAAAGTGAACAGCAGCATAAAAGAGGGAGGGGGGGGGCAATGCAAATGCAAGTTATCTGGGCAGCCATTTGATGAGATGTTCAGGAGTCTTATGGCTTGGGGGTAGAAGCTGTTTAGAAGCCTCTTGGACCTAGGATTGATAGGGAGCTTGCCCATAGGCTATACCACGGCTGTCTTCCTTACTTCCTAGCATCTATACAAGTTGGATAATCTTTGGATGCCAACAGCAGTGGCACTATTGGAAGACAGCTTGGACTGTAGCCTACTCTTTTCCCACAATCCATCAAACACATTTGTTGTCATCATAGTAGTGGTCTCTTACTTGTGGCCAGACTTGTACAGGTGGAACAACCTTAAACTTGTGTCTTTTTCAATGCTGATTTGAATGCCATAGAGAAAACAAACTTTAAAACTAATCCTAAAGTAACAATCTGTTTTTTCAAAAGTATCTGTAATCTGATTATAATATTTTTTAGAAGGTAATGTAATGGATTACAGTTACAGTTTTTTGTCATCCATTACATGTATGCATCCATGTGAGGTCTAGGGGTCAGTGAGTCTATATAACACAACATAACATCTAAGGTAAACGGAGACAGTTGTCGTAACTGCAGGCAACAGAGATTATGGAGTGTGTTGCCCTTTTAACTACGGAGCATGTTGCCATCTGTCAGCTGTCAGTGAAACTGAGCAAGAGTGAAACTGAAACTAACATCAATGGTTAAGTTTGTTCATTAATTACAACTGATTTAAGGTTAGGGTTAAAGTTTTGGTCAGGGTTAAAACAGGAAAACAATTCATTAAAAAACAAGTGCTGGGATTTAATTACTTTCGATGTTCGGAGCCCATGGTTTTAGCTCATCCTCACCCCCATCCCCAAATCCTTAGCTAGAAAACCTATAACAATAAAGGAGAAGTTATATTTTTTACAATCAAATCTTGCAAAAGTCTCAACAAAATGGAACATAACATTGTAGATCAAGTTCCGAACGACACAATTTCATGTGTACAACATCTAAAGACCTGCATCACTATACTAAAACAAGTGAAATTGAAAAAAAGGTGTTCTTCTATAACATGCCAAAAATAGAGATTTGTTACAAAAAAGAAATTCTCCTTTAAAATCTAGATCGGTCTAAGAGTTATAATGCAATGATCAGCTCAATGAAGAACGTGGTGGTGTACAGAGTGAGGGAGGCGTCATGTGAAAGTATACCTGTCCTGTTCGTCATGGAATACAGCCTGAGTGATAAAGTAAATCTTTGTTGGTTCTTTTGAGTACTGCAACACTGTTTATCACAAATAAGTCAATTTGCGGAAGATTTTCCTGGGTAAGCTCTAGTATTAGATTCCTAACCTTAACCACTCACTAGCATGCCTAAATTTTACATTTTTCTATTACTGTATGTGCAAGACGCACTTACTGTATATATGTGAAATACCCACACATATAATTTGTGCAAAAGTATGCTGCTGATGGAATAACAAATCATGCGAGTCAGCGTTGTTTTATAAGAAGTTTACAAGCAGACCTTCAAATAAATCAAGTGTCCCCTAAAAATCTTGGCCGGGGACACTCACAAGTAATCAACCAATGTACTGTATACAAATTCCATGTTTCAAAAGGTACAGACACAAAACCCCGTCTGCCTGAGACCAGCAAGAAGAGCGTGTGGCCAGTGGAGCGCAGCCTGGTGAAGGACGGTCTGGAGATTAAGTGTTCTAAGAGAACTTTCCTGCGATAAAATACTTTTCTCCGTTGGATAAAGAGAATACATGGATACATCCAAACTCATATACGAACACACACCTCAGGGGCTTTCTGCAGCTCGTATCATTCTAGCCAATGATTAGGAAGTGTTCTATTGTTGAAGGCTAAATGGAGGATATAGACTGATTAGGGTCCATGTCACCTTGAGAGAAGACTGAACACGTTGCAACTTTGTTGATGATGATGACAAACTCTAAACGGGCTCACTTCTCAGTACTTAGTAATGACATTAAGTAATATTTTGTAATACTTTACATTCCTCAATTGCATGAACTGATAAGTTACGCAACACATCACAAAGCCGACCGTTTTTATACTCATAAGTCTATTCTGTTGGAAAATGCAGGGTTGTCCTTGTGCAAGTATCACTGTGGGTAGTTAATAGAGATGCAACTGTATTTGAGGTTGATTGAGTGACTTGACAAGTCCATGGTTTTGTTTATTCATTTGTGTAGCATGTGCAGCATTCTGAAGGCCTTGTGCTCGGAACTGTTGTTTTACCTAAACACCTATCTGGAATTGGTACCTAACCAATTTAATTAAGTTAAGGCTGGAATCCATAATGGTGAAACTGCCACGTCCATTTACTTCAAACACAGATTTTTTCCCTCTGACATCATTGCAAGCGCAAAAGAACAGCAGAGTATTTACTGTGATTATTTTTTATCACAATGATGGATGCCCCCTCAGTTTCATTAACAAAATAAAATGGTGGCATTGTTTCCCCTTATGCATATTTCAGCTTCAACAGTTGACATTTCAAGTTATTGACCAAAGTGAGTGTTGTCTGTACATTTGATGTCTTATATTCACTGTTTATTCTTAGTCATTTGATATGTTGTTTGGACTTTATATTTTTTAGCTTTGTTTAACATGTTAATCACTGCATAGTTGGGGCGGCTGGTAGACTAGTGGTTAGAGCATTGGACTAGTAACCTGAAAGGTTGCAAGATCGAATCCCAGAGCTGATAAGGTCAAAATCTGTCATTCTGCCTCTGAACAAGGCAGTTAACCCACTGATCCTAGGCTGTCATTGAAAATAAGATTTTGTTCTTAACTGACTTGCCTAGTTAAATAAAGGTAAAACATGAATAGTGCTAATCAATTGGAGAACCCAGATCAAGAACACAAAACATTAAGAACTAGAGTGTGCAAAGCTATCATCAAGCCAACAGTGGCTATGAGTAATCTCAAATATATTTTGATTAGTTTAACACTTTTTTGCTTACTACATACTTTACTATATGTGTTATTTCATAGATTTAATATTTTCACTATTATTCTACAATGTAGAAAATACCAAAAAATAAAGAAAAACCCTGGAATGAGTAGGTGTGTCCAAACTTTTGACTGGTACAGCAGGTAAAATTTGAGTATCATGTAGTAGCCTAAACCTATCGATATTACATTAGTAGCCTAAGCCTATCGATGTTACATTGAGCTGGGTGGAAATAAATTGTCCTCCCTAATCTTAAACGGCACCGACAGATTCTATGACTTTGTGGCTGTACCAACTCGTGACCACTCTGCAGAGCTGCCTCCAGTACATGAGTCATCTCAATAAATGCCAACCTGCTCCACAATGACACCAGAGTTTTTTTTTCTTTGGGCCCCATTCAGGCTTGAGATAAATTGACAACATGGACTTAAGTCAAATGTTGACTTAAGTCCATTTTAATTCTACTTATGCCAAGTCTGAATCAGGCCCTTTGTGCACACAAAGGGCTCGAGAACAATAAGGTGAAACATCATTTTTGGGGACTCATTTTGGCTAGTGATTGCTTGCCCCCCCCAAAAAAACTTATGTTATATCACTTTAATAGCCCAACCATTTTTTTTTTGCTTCCACCACAGAGCTGCCCTGATATCTGTCATGAATAAGTTCTGTCATCGATAACCAAGTTTGACATTTAAAACACTGATTGCATTTAGAATGCACTTGCATGTTCTATTATATGACAAAAGAGGAAAAGTTCTAGGTTTTTCTTGCTTGTTACATGGACAGGCTTGCATTTTGACATGTCAGGTGTCAATCATTCAGCATGCGATAAATATGCTGTTAGACTCTACCGGAACAGACCGGCAAAATATGTGCATGCGTAATCATACTTGTTCGAGTTTATCTGTTTATTTGTTCAAATGTGAAATGATGCCTGTCCAATATAAGAGAATGGAAGTTAATCCTTTCGAGTAGCTAATTGGTTGAAACCATATTAATCTGGGACATATGAGCAGAGCACTCCCAAAATGTTCTCCCAAAACGTGTCAGGAAATTATCGGGGGGCCGTAGAGTACTCAAGGAAAGTGCTTACACTTTGCAGGCTGTAACAAAAGGTTTCCGTCCTTTTTGAGTCTATTCAGATTCCCTGTGATTGGAGAAATGTTCATCGGGACCCTGCAGACAGGGTATAAATACTATAGTCTGGCCAGTGGCCATCCATTTTTGTTGGGCTTGACGACCGAAGTTATAACTGAAGTCCTTGCTGTTACATTTACATTTAAGTCATTTAGCAGATGCTCTTATCCAGAGCGACTTACAAATTGGTGCATTCACCTTATGACATCCAGTGGAACAGCCACTTTACAATAGTGCATCTAAATCTTTTAAGGGGGGTGAGAAGGATTACTTTATCCTATCCTAGGTATTCCTTAAAGAGGTGGGGTTTCAGGTGTCTCCGGAAGGTGGTGATTGACTCCGCTGTCCTGGCGTCGTGAGGGAGTTTGTTCCACCATTGGGGGCCAGAGCAGCGAACAGTTTTGACTGGGCTGAGCAGGAACTGTACTTCCTCAGTGGTAGGGAGGCGAGCAGGCCAGAGGTGGATGAACGCAGTGCCCTTGTTTGGGTGTAGGGCCTGATCAGAGCCTGGAGGTACTGAGGTGCCGTTCCCCTCACAGCTCCGTAGGCAAGCACCATGGTCTTGTAGCGGATGCGAGCTTCAACTGGAAGTCAGTGGAGAGAACGGAGGAGCGGGGTGACGTGAGAGAACTTGGGAAGGTTGAACACCAGACGGGCTGCGGCGTTCTGGATGAGTTGTAGGGGTTTAATGGCACAGGCAGGGAGCCCAGCCAACAGCGAGTTGCAGTAATCCAGACGGGAGATGACAAGTGCCTGGATTAGGACCTGCGCCACTTCCTGTGTGAGGCAGGGTCGTACTCTGCGGATGTTGTAGAGCATGAACCTACAGGAACGGGCCACCGCCTTGATGTTAGTTGAGAACGACAGGGTGTTGTCCAGGATCACGCCAAGGTTCTTAGCGCTCTGGGAGGAGGACACAATGGAGTTGTCAACCGTGATGGCGAGATCATGGAACGGGCAGTCCTTCCTCGGGAGGAAGAGCAGCTCCGTCTTGCCGAGGTTCAGCTTGAGGTGGTGATCCGTCATCCACACTGATATGTCTGCCAGACATGCAGAGATGCGATTCGCCACCTGGTCATCAGAAGGGGGAAAGGAGAAGATTAATTGTGTGTCGTCTGCATAGAAATGATAGGAGAGACCATGTGAGGTTATGACAGAGCCAAGTGACTGGGTGTATAGCGAGAATAGGAGAGGGCCTAGAACAGAGCCCTGGGGGACACCAGTGGTGAGAGCGCGTGGTGAGGAGACAGATTCTCGCCACACCACCTGGTAGGAGCGACCTGTCAGGTAGGACGCAATCCAAGCGTGGGCCGCGCCGGAGATGCCCAACTCGGAGAGGGTGGAGAGGAGGATCTGATGGTTCACAGTATCGAAGGCAGCCGATAGGTCTAGAAGGATGAGAGCAGAGGAGAGAGAGTTAGCTTTAGCGGTGCGGAGCGCCTCCGTGATACAGAGAAGAGCAGTCTCAGTTGAATGACTAGTCTTGAAACCTGACTGATTTGGATCAAGAAGGTCATTCTGAGAGATAGCGGGAGAGCTGGCCAAGGACGGCACGTTCAAGAGTTTTGGAGAGAAAAGAAAGAAGGGATACTGGTCTGTAGTTGTTGACATCGGAGGGATCGAGTGTAGGTTTTTTCAGAAGGGGTGCAACTCTCGCTCTCTTGAAGACGGAAGGGACGTAGCCAGCGGTCAGGGATGAGTTGATGAGCGAGGTGAGGTAAGGGAGAAGGTCTCCGGAAATGGTCTGGAGAAGAGAGGAGGGGATAGGGTCAAGCGGGCAGGTTGTTGGGCGGCCGGCCGTCACAAGACGCGAGATTTCATCTGGAGAGAGAGGGGAGAAAGAGGTCAGAGCACAGGGTAGGGCAGTGTGAGCAGAACCAGCGGTGTCGTTTGACTTAGCAAACGAGGATCGGATGTCGTCGACCTTCTTTTCAAAATGGTTGACGAAGTCATCTGCAGAGAGGGAGGAGGGGGGAGGGGAGGAGGATTCAGGAGGGAGGAGAAGGTGGCAAAGAGCTTCCTAGGGTTAGAGGCAGATGCTTGGAATTTAGAGTGGTAGAAAGTGGCTTTAGCAGCAGAGACAGAGGAGGAAAATGTAGAGAGGAGGGAGTGAAAGGATGCCAGGTCCGCAGGGAGGCGAGTTTTCCTCCATTTCCGCTCGGCTGCCCGGAGCCCTGTTCTGTGAGCTCGCAATGAGTCGTCGAGCCACGGAGCGGGAGGGGAGGACCGAGCCGGCCTGGAGGATAGGGGACATAGAGAGTCGAAGGATGCAGAAAGGGAGGAGAGGAGGGTTGAGGAGGCAGAATCAGGAGATAGGTTGGAGAAGGTTTGAGCAGAGGGAAGAGATGATAGGATGGAAGAGGAGAGAGTAGCGGGGGAGAGAGAGCGAAGGTTGGGACGGCGCGATACCATCCGAGTAGGGGCAGTGTGGGAAGTGTTGGATGAGAGCGAGAGGGAAAAGGATACAAGGTAGTGGTCGGAGACTTGGAGGGGAGTTGCAATGAGGTTAGTGGAAGAACAGCATCTAGTAAAGATGAGGTCGAGCGTATTGCCTGCCTTGTGAGTAGGGGGAAGGTGAGAGGGTGAGGTCAAAAGAGGAGAGGAGTGGAAAGAAGGAGGCAGAGAGGAATGAGTCAAAGGTAGACGTGGGGAGGTTAAAGTCGCCCAGAACTGTGAGAGGTGAGCCGTCCTCAGGAAAGGAGCTTATCAAGGCATCAAGCTCATTGATGAACTCTCCGAGGGAACCTGGAGGGCGATAAATGATAAGGATGTTAAGCTTGAAAGGGCTGGTAACTGTGACAGCATGGAATTCAAAGGAGGCGATAGACAGATGGGTAAGGGGAGAAAGAGAGAATGACCACTTGGGAGAGATGAGGATCCCGGTGCCACCACCCTGCTGACCAGAAGCTCTGGGGTGTGCGAGAACACGTGGGCGGACGAAGAGAGAGCAGTAGGAGTAGCAGTGTTATCTGTGGTGGTCCATGTTTCCGTCAGTGCCAAGAAGTCGAGGGACTGGAGGGAGGCATAGGCTGAGATGAACTCTGCCTTGTTGGCAGTGCACCCCTCACATTTTTGTAAATATTTCAGTATATCTTTTCATGTGACAACACTGAAGTAGTGAGTGTACAGCTTGTATAACAGTGTACATTTGCTGTCCCCTCAAAATAACTCAACACACAGCCGTTAATGTCTAAACCGCTGGTCACAAAAGTGAGTACACCCCTAAGTGAAAATGTCCAAATTGGGCCCAATTAGCCATTTTCCCTCCCCGATGTCATGTGACTCGTTAATGTTACAAGGTCTCAGGTGTGAACGGGAAGCAGGTGTGTTAAATTTGGTGTCATCGCTCTCACACTCCCTCATACTGACTGGTCACTGGAATTTCAACATGGCACCTCATGTCAAAGAACTCTCTGAGGATCTGAAAAAAATAATTGTTGCTATACATAAAGATGGCCTGGGCTATAAGAAGATTGCCAAGACCCTGAAACTGAGCTGCAGCACGGTGGCCAAGACCATACAGCAGTTTAACTGGATAGGTTCCACTCAGAACAGGCCTCGCCATGGTCGACCAAAGAAGTTAATTGCACGTGCTCAGCGTCATATCCAGAGGTTGTCTTTGTGAAATAGATGTATGAGTGCTGCCAGCATTGCTGCAGAGGTTGAAGGGGTGGGGAGGTCCACTTGTCAGTGCTCAGACCATACGCCATACACTGCATCAAATTGGTCTGCATGGCTGTCGTCCCAGAAGGAAGCCTCTTCTGAAGATGATGCACAAGAAAGAACGCAAACAGTTTGCTGAAGACAAGCAGACTAAGGACATGGATTACTGGAACCATGTCCTGTGGTCTGATGAGACCAAGATAAACTTATATGGTTCAGATGGTGTCAAGTGTGTGTGGCGGCAACCAGGTGAGGAGTACAAAGACAAGTGTGTCTTGCCTACAGTCAAGCATGGTAGTGGGAGTGTCATGGTCTGGGGCTGCATGAGTTCTGCCGGCACTGGGGAGCTACAGTTCATTGAGGGAACCATGAATGCCAACATGTACTGTGACATACTGAAGCAGAGCATGATCCCCTCCCTTCGGAGACTGGGCCGCAGGGCAGTATTCCAACATGATAACGACCCCAAACACACCTCCAAGACGACCACTGCCTTGCTAAAGAAGCTGAGGGTAAAGGTGATGGACTGGCCAAGCATGTCTCCAGACCTAAACCCTATTGAGCATCTGTGGGGCATCCTGAAACGGAAGGTGGAGGAGTGCAAGGTCTCTAACATCCACCAGCTCCGTGATGTCGTCATGGAGGAGTGGAAGAGGACTCCAGTGGCAACCTGTGAAGCTCTGGTGAACTCCATGCCCAAGAGGGTTAAGGCAGTTCTGGAAAATGATGGTGGCCACACAGAATATTGACACTTTGGGCCCAATTTGGAAATTTTCACTTAGGGGTGTACTCACTTTTGTTGACAGAGGTTTAGACATTAATGGCTGTGTGTTGAGTTATTTTGAGGGGACAGCAATACAAGCTGTACACTCACTACTTTATACAAGCTGTACACTCACTACTTTACATTGTAGCAAAGTGTCATTTCTTCAGTGTTGTCACATGAAAAGATATACTCAAATATTTACAAAAATGTGAGGGGTGTACTCACTTTTGTGATATACTGTACACACTCTCTCTCTATATATTATATATATATATATATATAGAGAGAGAGAGAGAGAGAGAGAGAGAGAGAGAGAGAGAGAGAGAGAGAGAGAGAGAGAGAGAGAGAGAGAGAGAGAGAGAGAGAGAGAGAGAGAGAGAGAGAGAGAGAGAGAGAGAGAGAGAGAGAGAGAGAGAGAGAGAGAGAGAGAGAGAGAGAGAGAGCGAGCAAGAACTATACATGTATGGACGACAACGGGACTCACTCCTGCTTGCAGCGATGTGGTGACCTGCACACTCAAAACCATTTTTTTTTTTAGCCATTTCTGTGGCTGTTGCTAAACTTCTTGGTGGCTGGGAAGGGAAGGGGGAAAGCTGTTTGTAGGATAAATAGAAGCAAAGAGGTGGTGAAACACAGGATTTCCCTAGCCCCTTCTGCCTTTGCTGGAGATTCATGTTCTTCACGTCCGTGTAGTGTTTTGGTAAATGTAAAATCTTATCTAATTCTGTAATCCACAAATTGTCATCCAAGCCTTTCTCTGAGACAAGGAGCTCTGCTTGACTGAGTTTTGGTTTGTGTTGACTGTCCAAACATTGGAGAATTTAGCTACTCTTCTAATCCCTATGCAATCCTGAAGGTTGCAATCCTTTTTGATGGGCCTATTGATCTAAAGGATGTTCCCCCAGAAGTAGCATGCTCTATTGGCTCACTTTCACTGCATCCACCACAACTGGGTTACACTCTAAGAAGCGGCAGAAGTCGGCCTTAACATGGTTCTTCGTGAACTCTGTGTTCTCAAAGAGCCAGATGAACAGCCGCAGGTCCTCCTCCTTCGGCTTCATGATGTGCAGCAGCCAATAGTACAAAACAAACAGCTGTCCCGTCCCTTCAAACAATCCCTTCCGCAATGGATTCGCAATGGACAGGTCATTGTTTGGGCTCCCACCAATGAGCAGATCAAACCTACACCATTTCTGCATGTGTGCTTTGGTGATCAGTCGCATGTCTGCCACATTAATCATTTTACCGTCATGGTTGATCATGGAGACTGCGATGGACTGCTCACAAATCTCTGAGGCCATGTATTTCTCTACCTTGAAACACAGCTAAATAATTAGTAGGAATCAATTTTGCTGTCATTATGTCTTCAAATTTACTTTAAACAGATAGCATTTTTGCCATCGCAAGCAAAGTTTGTCAAAAATGCCTACCAATGCTGGCTAAAATCTGGTATATATATATGCTGACTTCAAAGCTGATTTCCACCTAAACTTTATTCATTCACTTAATCAGTCAATCACTCACGTCTCTCCCAAAGATGATCTATTGCCTCAGCAAAATTGACTCTGGGCTGCCTCCCTCTTGCCTCGTGAATGATGTCATTACTGGCTGAAGAGAGAGCGCAGACTTTTATAAACTAAGCTACTTCAAGGCAAATGTTGTTGTTCAGTACAATAAATGTCCCAAATGGAAGGGAAATACATTGTTTGTCATCTGTAGTCCCATGAAATCACCTAAAACAAGCTCAATAACTAAATGAATGCACACACTCCTATTGAATATGCATTCACCACCTTTTCAAGCCAATATAATGCACTTTAGATTACGTTTTCATCAGCGCCAATTGAAAATATATTGAATGGATCAATCAAGGTACTGAAAGCGCATACAGTGGGCAACATCATCAACATTCTACCCACAAGCCTCTCGAAAAACTTTGATTTGAAAGCGAGAGGCACCTTTTCGTAAGTTGGAAGACATACATACCTAGCATGTGAGACATTATTTGCTGGCCTTATAAATGCTAGCCAGCTAACTAATATTTAGAAGAAAATAAATGTGTTATGTTAGAGTTATATGAATGGTTTTATTAACCCGTTTGCATTCCAATAGCTTTGCTAGCTAGCTTGCTGGCTAGGTGTAGTAGTTTGCTGGTTAGTTACAGTAGTTTTCTACTGACATAAATTGTGTTGTTGTGCCAAACTTTTCCTTGCTTACTGGTGTTTGAATATAGTATAGGAATAGGCCATATGGACACAGTAGTAGTAGTCAAGATGTAGATTTCTTATTACATTTTTATAATAGCCTTATTTTACCAGGTAAGATACACTGAAGTGTTCAGAGTTCTATGATCAGAATAAAATAACTGTATTAACTGTCAGTTCACTAGGTGAAGGGGTGCGGTTGTCCGAAGGATGATGAAGAGCGGGTGCTCTTGGTGGAGGGGCGTGATCGTCCGTAAGACTATGAAGAGTGGAAGTTCTTGGTAGAAGGGCGTGGTTGTCCATAGGACGATGAAGAGCATGCGCTCTTGGTGGAGTGGTGTAGTTTATGAAAAGCGTGGTGCTCTTGGTGGAGGACATGGTTGTTAGTAGGACAACAAAGAGTGGGTGCTCATTGGTGGAGGGATGTGATTGTCTGAAGTTCTGGAGGAGAGGGCTGCTCTTGATGTTGGAGTGGCACAGTGATTCAGGTCATGGTGGAGTGACAGGATCAGGTGGAGAATGACTCTGGGTGTTTGGTGAAGGAGTCCTATTTGAGGCAACTGATTGTGCAGTGCAGACCACAAATAGTCAGGACTACCGGATGATAATTCCAGAACAGAGGGTAGTGTGGGCTTGAAGGAGATCTTGTGGGTTTGATCAGATGTCGCTGCGGTAAGCCTGGCAGGACCAGCGGCCTGGGAGATTAGCTGAGTGATCAGACAGCTATTGGCGGATTTGGTGAGGGTATGGTGAAGATGAAGATGGAACCATTGGCAGTAGGTTACGTGACCAGTTTCTGTGATGAAGAGGGGCTGCATTCTGTGATAGCTGGAGGTTGATGAGGTAGTTAGAGGTTCGTAGAGGCTGATGAAGGATGGGAGGCGATACAGAAAGACCGGGTGGATTTGGCGAGCTGCTCTTGATTCATTTGAAGGTGAAGATAAGAGAGTCTTGAGATTGGATGATGATGTCAAAGATGCCAGGGTGACGGGAAGAATCGAATGAGTTGGAAGTGGTGATAATTCAGTATCAGTTGTAGTTTGGTAGGAAGCGATTCTGTAGAGATAGAGAACCAGCATTAGCCAGGAAACTCCCTGGAAGGAAGAAACTTTTAAGTAACTAGACTCAATGAGGGTGATGCCAGATAGCTTCCCTTGGCAAGAAAAACTCCCTAGAAGGGAGAAACCTATTAAAGAACTAAATGTGACAGGGGAGAACGTGGAGTCAGTATGACCATGGAAAACTCCCTGGAAGGAAGAAAGCTTGTGAGGAACATGACTTGAAGGAGGAATTCTGGAGAGACAGCATGACAAGTAAAAACTCGCTGTAAGGAAGAAACTTTGAGACACACTTCGATTGACCGGGGAACCCATTCTTCTTCAGCTGGTGAGTTTGAACACATAGACCATATAGGCTAGATGGTTCCTTGAAGGTGACTTGAGTTGTATTTCGTTGGGTGGAGAAAGGTGGCATGGAGACTTTTGATCAATAATGTGGATGTTCAGTATGTAGAACATTTAGGTTGCTTGTGAACCAGGCCAAGGCATAAGATTGCTGGGAGACGGTACAGTAGACCGGTGCTCATGTGGTGGAGGTAGGTAGGGATCCGGGAGGTATTGTTGCTGAAGATCAAAAATCCGTACCCCAAAAATCCGTACTGTCGGTATGAGACCGTCCGAAGGCTGAGGGATGGTGGTGGTGGAATGGAGAGACACGTCGTCGCTCATTTTATGTGAACTGGGTCAACAGGCTTCAGTGAATAATGAGGAAGAAGTTGGGAGGTGGACGAGACTGTGTCGAAGGCGGGTCGAAGTCTGATGAGGCCGGGTCGAAGTCTGATGAGGCCGGGTCGAAGGCTAGAACGAAGACTCACGTGGCCAGGTCGAAGGCTCTTGCGGCTGAGTCCTGTAAGATCTGTCGGTGGAGCACAGGTGATGGGGGTGAAGAGGGATGGAATTGTGGCCTGCGGGCACGAGGACAAGATGCCTGTTACAACCGGGCCAGCAAGTGGGACAGTGGTTGAAGAGGCAACACGAACGGACCTCGGGGCCAGCAGGGGGAGAAGAGCCAGATGAGGCAGCAGGAAAGGACCTCCGGGCCAGCAGAGGGAGCACCGCCAGAAGACTGTGTCGAGGAGGGAGACAGGGGATATGGGAAGAGTACTTGTGTTCAGATAAAAAGAGGGTTAGAGTGGCCTTCCGGCAGGGGGAAATGGAGGGCTTTGGAGCAGAGAGCAGCAATCCATAGCTGTGATGAGGCAGGAGATGGAGAGGGGGGGGGTGCTGTTGTACCCATTATATTAGAAAGAAGATTGATAGATGGGATAATTGGAGGAGGGACTATTTGTTTGTGGTCGGTCTTCAGGCACAGGGATAAGAACATGGACAACAGAGAAGATAACATGGAGAGGGAGCAGGGATGGGGAAAACATAGACACAAATGTGTTGTCGGCGAGTTCCTGGCCAGCAGGGGGAGCAGGAAGTGGCAGGACATGAACCTACATCAATGGGCCAGTAGCGGGAGCTGGGGGAGCAGGCGCTCTGCCATCTTGAGACCGGTAAGTAATATCACAGCGAATGGGATTATGGGGGCGTAACATCATCGTCGGCAGTCTGGTGTTTGTTGTTGGTGGGTGGTGAACGTGCTAGTGGGGCCCTCTCCGCCAAAGGACCCGGTGTAGAATGAAAAAAGTATGGCTTTCGGATGTCCCCGGTGAAAAGGGATTGCTTATGGCTTGGCCTTGTTGTCGCTGTAGGCAGCCACTTGGGAGTGGCGATATGGTCTAGCAGAGATAGCTGGTGCCTTCTGGCTGGGGCGACTCAACTCAGGTGAGACCAGAGATGTGCAGCATTGGTGAGAAGATCTAGTGGAGTAGGCCGGGCATCCAGGGAATGAAATTAACACCCACCATCCAACAAATGTAGGTTGATGTAGGTATTGGTGGGTAAGAACATCAATTACATTCACATTTGCAAATAAAAATGGTCAAAAGTCAAGTAAGAAAATTCTGCAGTAGCTGTTTTCAAAGTATTTCTGCTGTTTTGTTTCATAGCTGGAAATTGCACAAAGAAACACAAATCTTACATCTCACCTCGTGCAGGCTCACTGCTTGGCAAAGTGAAGTGCTAATAGATACAGTTGAAGTCGGAAGTTTACATACACTGGAGTCATTAAGACTCGTTTTTCAACCACTCCACAAATTTCTTGTTAACAAACTATAGTTTTGGCAAGTCGGTTAGGACATTTCTTTGTACAACTGTTTACAGACAGATTATTTCACTTATAATTCACTGTATCATAATTCCAGTGGCTCAGAAGTTGGAGGTGCCACAACAGCAAAGCACCCCCACAACATGATGCTGCCACCCCCGTGCTTCACAGTTGGGATGGTCTTCTTCGGCTTGCAAGCCTCCCCCTTTTTCCTCCAAACATAACGATGGTCATTCTGGCCAAACAGTTCTATTTTTGTTTCATCAGACCAGAGGACATTTCTCCAAAAAGTATGATCTTTGTCCCCATGTGCAGTTGTGATCCATAGTCTGGCTTTTTTTATGGCGGTTTTGGAGCAGTGGCTTCTTCCTTGCTGAGCAGCGTTTCAGGTTATGTCGATACAGGACTCGTTTCACTGTGGATATAGATACGTTTGTACCCATTTCCTCCAGCATCTTCACAAGGTCCTTTGCTGTTGTTCTGGGACTGATTTGCACTTTTCGCACCAAAGTACGTTCATCTCTAGGAGACAGAACGTGTCTCCTTCCTGAGCAGTATGACGGCTGCTTGGTCCCATGGTGTTTATACTTGCATACTATTGTTTGTACAGATGAACGTGGCACTATCAGGTGTTTGGATTTGCTCCCAATGCTCCCAATGATGAACCAGACTTGTGGTGGTCTACAATGTTTTTTCTGTGATGTGAATTTCGTCAGGAGTGCGTTTCATACTCTGTGGAAGAAGGGGCGGTTCCATGACGCCGACGTAATGCCTAGGCTCACGGGTGTGTGGCCACTGACTATTTACAACTTTATAACTAAACATGTATCTTGTTTAGAAGGCCAACATAACATCTTCTCACAAATAGTTTCATATATTTTACACAACATTCAGGTAGAAAACTAATAACTGAGAAATGTACACTTTCAAAGATACAGTTATTCTGTGCTACTGTCCTTCCTGATGTCACAAAATGAAACAACTTCGACAGGATTGTTCTTTAAATAACCACAGACCGTTCCCACATTCTCAAAAATATAAATATTGTTTAATTCTCCAATTTTGGGGATAAGGAGTTTTGACAAGAGAAGCTCTTTGTTCTCTCTCCCTCAATACTGCATGTCCAAAGCGGGAGAGGATCCCTTCCAGGAATTTATGACCTGTCGTTAAGTCATAAAACTGTGGAGCGAGAGAGAGAGAGACAGAAATGACAGTCCCCCCCTGGTGGTTGAATCTTGTGATTATACTGCAAGTTGCCAACCAACATAAACATTTCCACGGTGATGTCCAGGTTGTGGATCATCGTTGCGGTCCTCCTCTGGTAGTTGACTTTGGTCAGCTCTCTGAAAGCGGAGCAGTCAACCACAAGTATGGGCAGTGGATGTCTAGTTGGTGATCATCGTTGCGGTCCCCCTCTGGTGGTTTACCTTGGTAGGTTTTCTGGAAGCTGCAAAGTACCACAGGAATGGCCAGAGTATGTCCTGGTTGGGGTCGCCGTTCCGGACCCGTTGTCTGGTCGTCCAGACTGGAAGATATGGCAGTAACTTAGGCAGATGTTAACAACGCACACACACTCACAAAATATATAATTAAATGTATTCCCAAATGAGCGGTGTTGTGGCACTAAGTGATGGTTGTATGCAGACTTTGTTTATGGCTTTATCATTTCCTGAGTGTCAAAGGAACTGAAACGAAAAAGAAAAGCATAAACAAAATATATACAGTATTGCAAGACATCAAGGAGGAGGGAAGTTGATAATTCACAGAGACTGCTGGCTCGAAATCATGAAAATAATGGTCAATCAGGTTTGCTGATGGAATGTGTGGAGATATCGTAATATCTCCTTGGATCGGATTCTGCACCAAGAGGTTTCGAAACTTCTTTTTCCCAAGGGGTGCTTTCGACAGATACCCCTCATGGGTATTTGACTGCGTTGCAGCTAGCATTAGGAGAAGACAGTGTTGTCAGTGGAGAAGGCACTGTGACCTGTGATTATACATGGTTTGTTTTCCAATCTGTCAGTGGGAGTTACTGATCCATCAAGTGATACGTCCTGGAAGAGTAGTTTCAGCACGACTCTCAATGTGAGAGACTAAGTAGTCTGAGTGAAACCTCGAAGTGTAGTGTTGCATCGTTCCATTTTTAACCAACGTTTAGTTTGCTTAAAAGCCCTTTTGAGACCATTGAACAATGTCTGAGAGATGAGCTATATTGTCGCGCCCAAATCAATTAGCGCATGACAAGTTAAGCAGTCCACCAGGACTGTTTCCAGATATGGCCGTTTAGAGTTACGTTTAGTGGACATTTTCCCCGCAAAGTGGAGTGGTCGTTTGCAACAACGTGATGTGCCATTTCTGTTCAAGGTGAAGGCAGATCGACTTTTCGGATTTTGGGTGGGCTTGGCTTTAGTGAAGCTATTGACTTTTCTCTTCGCAACCTTTGTATTAGAGTCTATAGGCAAAGTCTGTGGGCTTGTTTCTTGATCGAGTGGGCCCTGAAAAGGCTCTCGAGTGAGAGCGGGAGAAATTAGATTTTTAACTTCTTTGCTAAGGGTGTTAATTCCTGCGGACCTGGTGTCTGGCAATTCCCCATCTGGTCCTTGTGAGTTATCTTTGACCTTTTTATCAAAATTTCTCGCTTTACTTCTCGAGGTGGAACTTCTAGAGAATATTGGTCTACCTTTTGATCGCCCTTTAACCCTTTGTTACCCTTGTGCTCTAACACTTTGTGTGGGTTGGGTGCAGGAACGTAACGAACAGGCCAAAGCCACATGGGATTGCTGCAATCTGGGACTTCCTTCATTACTGGGTAGCCCTGAATGAGCTTTGCAAAAGCAAATTTGACTGATTAATCAATGTTAATGATAAATCAAACCTGTATAAGCAATTTGGGAATTAAACCTGACAATATTGTTGATCTAGGTCAATTTGGAAAAGTTGAATTTGTCTCATTTGTAGAAACAAATCACTTTGGATATTATCTAAAAGATCCACCTGAAAAGATTTGTTTGGCAATTTCAACTTCTTAGTTAATTAAATTGAATGGACATCGATATCCAATTATTTGAGATATCATAAGTAACCACTTGTTAAATGTGACACACGTTTGGGTGTCACCAAAATAATTATTTAAAATAGTGTACTGGCGATTCTTCACCCCCAGGGGTCACTGATTGCAGAAAGCTGAAATCAAATGGAAGTACGAAGCGCGGGACTTCTGACGAAGGAATTTCAACATGACACAGGAGAACAGAATGGCTGCTTTCCCTTTGTTAGCTTAGCATCTCGTGCATCTCATGCAAGCATTGAGAGAGAGAGGGAGATGGGGGCACCTATGATACTCCCCCAAGGAGAGTCATGGCACATGTATATTTATACATATATATATACATATACATATATATATATACATATGTACATAAATATATAAATATATACATGCATAAATATAAATATACATATCAATATAAATATACACATATATATATATAAATATACATATATAAATATACATATATATATGAACATATGAATATAGACCTTGTTTATGGAAAAGTGTTTATTTCTGTATTTCACGGTTGCAACTTGATGACAATTGTCCACAGTGTATCATCTAGTTTAAACAGTACTGCAAAAATGTTAGAGTGCATCAAACATGATTTAGACCTTGTTCATGGAAAAGTGTTTATTTCTGTATTTCAAGGTTGCAACTTGATGAAAATTGTCCACAGTGTATCATCTAGTTTAAACAGTATGTATATTTATATATACTTATATTTATATGTATATATATATTTATGTAAATATAAATATAAATATATATACATAAATATAATTATGTATATTTATATATATATATATATATGTATATTTATATATACTTATATTTATATGTATATAAATATGTATATATTTATATATATAAATACATATATATTTATATATATATATACATAAATATCAATATATATATACACATATAAATATAGGTACATATAAATATACATATAAATATATATATATATATAAATATATTTATATGTATATTTATATTTATATATATGTATATTATATGTATATTTATATATACTTATATTTATAGGGTAGCCTAGTGGTTAGAGCGTTGGACTAGTAACCGGAAGGTTGCGAGATCAAACCCCGAGCTGACAAGGTACAAATCTGTCGTTCTGCCCCTGAACAGGCAGTTAACCCACTGTTCCCAGGCCGTCATTGAAAATAAGAATATGTTCTTAACTGACTTGCCTGGTCAAATAAAGGTACACATATATATATATATACACATACATACATATATACACATACATACATATATACACATACATACATATATACACATACATACATATATATATATAAATATACATATATATATATAAATATAACATGAAATATTACATGAAAACAGCAATTAAATCAAATCAAATGTATTTATATAGCCCTTCGTACATCAGCTGATATCTCAAAGTGCTGTACAGAAACCCAGCCTAAAACCCCAAACAGCAAGCAATGCAGGTGTAGAAGCACAGTGGCTAGGAAAAACTCCCTAGAAAGGCCAAAATCTAGGAAGAAACCTAACGAGGAACCAGGCTATGTGGGGTGGCCAGTCCTCTTCTGGCTGTGCCGGATGGAGATAACAGAACATGGCCAAGATGTTAAAATGTTCATAAATGACCAGCATGGTCAAATAATAATAATCACAGGCAGAACAGTTGAAACTGGAGCAGCAGCACGGCCAGATGGACTGTGGACAGCAAGGAGTCATCGTGTCAGGTAGTCCTGAGGCATGGTCCTAGGGTTCAGGTCCTCTGAGCGAGAGAAAGAAAGAGAGAATTAGAGAGCATACTTAAATTCACACAGGACACCGGATAGGACAGGAGATGTACTCCAGATATAACAACCTGACCCTAGCCCCCGACACAAACTACTGCAGCATAAATGTGGTCCTTCTGTAGCTCAGATGGTAGAGCATGGCGCTTGTAACGCCAGGGTAGTGGGTTCGATCCCCGGGACCACCCATACGTAGAATGTATGCACACATGACTGTAAGTCGCTTTGGATAAAAGCGTCTGCTAAATGGCATATATATTATATATTATTATTATATATATATAAATACTGGAGGCTGAGACAGGAGGGGTCAGGAGACACTGTGGCCCCATCCGATGACAGGGCCTAACAGAAAGGATATAACCCCACCCACGTTGCCAAAGCACAGCCCCCACACCACTAGAGGGATATCTTCAACCACCAACTTACCATCCTGAGACAAGGCCGAGTATAGCCCACAAAGATCTCCACCACGACACAACCCAAGGGGGGGCGCCAACCCAGACAGGAAGATCACATCAGTGACGCACCCCTCCTAGGGACGGTATGAAAGAGCCCTAGTAAACCAGTGACTCAGCCCCTGTATTAGGGTTAGAGGCATAGAACCCCAGTGGAAAGAGGGGAACCGGCCAGGCAGAGACAACAAGGGCGGTTCGTTGCTCCAGAGCCTTTCCGTTCACCTTCACACTCCTGGGCCAGACTACACTCAATCATATGACCCACTGAAGAGATGAGTTTACAGTAAAGACTTAAAGGTTGAGACTGAGTTTGCGTATCTCACATGGGTAGACCATTCCATAAAAATGGAGCTCTATAGGAGAAAGCACCTTGTGCTTACCTTGAAATGTGTAGCTTACCTTGAAATTATTGCTTCTGAATCGGAGGCCTGCTCTATATATTTTCCTGAGTTTCAGAAGAGCTGAGGTTTACAAAAAGGGATGTCTGTCAATTAGTACCCCTTTGTGGTTACTCCTGTGCCCATTAGCACCTTTTTGTGTTTACTCCTGTGCCCATTAGCACCTTTGTGTTTACTCCTGTGTCAATTAGCACCTTTATTGCTTCTGAATCGGAGGCCTGCTCTATATATTTTCTTGAGCTTCAGAAGAGCTGAGGTTTTCAAAAAGGGCTGTGTCTGTCAATTAGTACCTTTTTGTGCTAACTCCTGTGTCAATTAATACCTTTTTGTGTTTACTTCTGTGTCAATTAGCACCTTTTTATGTTTACCCCTGTGTCAATTAGCACCTTTGTGTTTACCCCTGTGTCAATTAGCCCCTTTTTTTTGTTTACTCCTGTGCCCATTAGCACCTTTTTGTGTTTACTCCCGTTTCAATTAGTACATTTTGTGTTTTCGCCTGTGCCAATTAGCAACTTTTTGTGTTTACACCTGTGTCAATTAGCACCTTTTTGTGTTTGCTCCTGTTTCAATTAGCATCTTTTTGTGTTTACTCCTGTGTCAATTAGCATTATGTTATTTTGTTTACAGAAGAACACCAGCCTCAACAGTGAAGAGGAGACTTCTGGCTGCTGGCCTTCGAGGCAGAGTTCCTCTGTCCAGTTGCTGTGTTCTTTTGCCCATTTTAATAATTTATTTTTGTTGGTCAGTCTTAGATATGGCTTTTTCTTTGCAACTCTGCCAAGAAGGCCAGCATCCCGAAGTCGCCTCTCCATAGTTGAGAGGCCTAGAAGCCTAAGAATTTAAAATTGATCATACAACCTTCCTCCATGGACTGGATACAGGATAAGAAAGAGAATAAAGGAATTCATTTAATTCCATTTATAACATCTGAAGGTGTAACCTTTCAACCCCAAAATCAATCAATTGATACCACGTTTACAGTAACCTAAATAATCCCAGGCCCAATCTCCACAGGGTGTCACAGCATTTAAAGATTGTGTGGGGGATGAGACCAATGTAAATAAGACAGGATTCCTGAGAATACCATAAAGCCTTTTGGCAAACAGTAATTCAGAATTCAGATACAAGTAACCACAGAGATTATACATACCTATAGATAGAATCAGAGTTATCCTCAGTGAACACGTTTCAGATAGATACCAGACATGGATAGTGTAGCATTATTCTGTCACTCATTCAATAGTCAGTCCTCTGGATACTGTAACAGAGAGAAATTTTGGCCCCTCAGAGGGGGAAAGGCTTACTAGTCCTTTGGCATTGTCCTTTGTTCCTGGACCATTTGTTATGCAGCTCCAGGTGACAGAGAACACAGAAATTAGGGCCGAGCCTACAATCCGATTGGTCAAAAGACTATTAGTGAAAAAAATACCAGAATTGGGCAGCCACAGTCCTTTATCTGGCTTCAGTACACTGGCAATGGTGTTCGGCATGGTGGGGGCTGTGGAAGATGAGACTCTTTGTGCTTGTGGCCAATGTTGTTGGCCTGTCTGCGTGTATGGCCAGCTGGATAAGACTCTGCCAGAAATTGTCTAGGGCTCATAGACCTTAACCACCAACTGTTTAGACCTCTTGCAGAAGATATGCTGATACTGGGTGTCTCCTAGAAAGACATCGTTGTGGTGTTAGCATTTTACACTTTTTGAAGAAGGGACGTAGGGCAACACGCCTTTGTTGGTAGAGGTCTCAACCGATTGGGACCTAAGTGTTTGAAGACCGACTAGTGTATTGAGGAACAATGAGGACATTGGGAGCTGCATTTGAGAGGAAAGATCAGTCAACAAAGTGAATGGGCTCGGGGGCTGCAGAAGGTCTGAGAAGTCGTTGGAGGGCGGTTTTTACACAGCATGTATTGTAGCATATGGGAGATTGAGGAAAAATGGTACCTTTCAATCATTCCAATACCCACACAATACATTTACTGTCTCTAAGCTGCACAACCAAAACCCCGTTCCTCATTTTGTAGACATGTCTTCGTATTATGTTTTGAGAATCTACAGAGAGAAGAATGAGGTGGTTGTGTCATTACTGTTGTAGTCTTGATTTTATACCTTTCAGTGTCCCTTGCTGGTTTGTATCCCACAATCTTGTTGTGCTCTATTGTTGTGCAAGGTGTGTCCCCTCCCACATAATCATGTACTCAAAATTCAGCCGATATTGGGTATTTTTCAGCAGGACACTGTGGAAAGACTCCAGATAAACTGAGTTTTACAAAGAGAAAGGGTCAAAAGAGAAAAAGGGGTAGACTAAATTGATTACATGGTCAAGAAGGTACTCTGTGGTCCTCAGGCTACATCTAACCACTTGTAACCCCATAACACAAACCCAGACAAACTACCCAATTCATGTTTATGCCATGCTGACTCTAAATTGAGCTCTCTTAGCCATCAGCTTATAAATATTTTTTCAAACTTACCTTCACCTTGTACATAGCAAGGAGTTGGAAGCACATGCTGGTGTGGAATCATATTCTGTACCACCTACAACAAAACACACAACAATACACAATTCAACCACCCCACTAATTGTATTGATCTCTATTAAACTGGCGAGCTTAGCACCAACCAACTGAGAACCAACTAACCATCCATAGACTATTTATACACATGCATCATTGCTACCAACAAACAGAGTGAGTTAGTTATATCAACAATTTTATTTTAAGTAGCAGTGTTTTCTAGACGAGGATGGAATAGATGGCTACCAGATTAAGCTACTCTTATTTGATCATGTTAGCTAGCTTATGTTAGCTAACGTTAGTCAAAGGTCGAAAGAACAAACAAACATGTTTACTCTGCTGAAGGTACCAGTCTTTACTCTGCTGAAGGTACTAGTGACTACCATGGCATAGGTGAAATTGATTGACTGTGTGTATCCAGAAGATAGCTAGCTAGCTATATGATTTAGCTGATGGCTTTCAGAGTTTAATACAGGACTGTAACAATAGCTAGCTAGCTAGCTAACTTACCTAGTCCAGTTAGGCTAGCATGCTAGCTAACGTTATGTTACCTCTAATCAAGAACCTTCCGTTTTGTTGTAAAGGAAAAAAACTATGGTTTCGCATCACTTCTCAGCTGTCATCTCTTCAGCTTGAAAATCCCTCTGAAAATCATCGGTCACTGTAAGCATCATTCATTATAGCTGCAAGCCACTGGCAGCATTGGGGTAAATCTCTAGTGAGTAAAATGGTGAAAGAGAACAAATGTTCACGCTTCTTTGGAATTAGCACAGACACAGAAAACCACACGGCCATGATGACAAACATTTTTGAAAAACAAACATTTTACTTTTTTTTTTGTTAATGACTATTTATCATGAGAGCAAGAGTGAAATTTCCCTTTAACAATATGTGTGACAGACTCCATGTGGTGTACATTTGACTCTGGGTGTAAATACAGACATGCTCATTATTTGCAGGGTACCAGAGTACTAGATTTCATTTTATCATTAGAATTTGTAGCCTCGCACACACACACATACACACTTTTTTTATTGCACACTGTTACGAATCCCCTTTGGCCCGGCAGTCTAGGGGTGATGGTAACGAGACCCGTAACATAACTCATGCAAATTATAATAGTGACAAAGTAAAAGTGAAGACAGGGTTTTTAAACCAAGGGAAAGGGGATGTGATAGGGTAATGGAAATAGGAGGTGTGTCTTCTGATTGATTGGTGACTGATTGGGGATTGATGATTGCCACCTGTGAGGAGAGAAGGAGAGAAAAGAACACACAGGACACACACACACACACACACACCCAGGATACCTGTATCCGTAACACTCCCACCCTTAAAAACTCTTGAAGCTAGGGGGCAGAATTTTCACTTTTGGATAAATAGCGTGACCAATTTCAACTTCCTGCTACTCATGCCAAGAATATAAGATATGCATATTATTCATAGATTTGGATAGAAAAGACTCTGAAGTTTCTAAAACTGTTTGAATCATGTCTGTGAGTATAACAGAACGTATGTTCAGGACTAGCTGTTCAGATTTTTTTCCCCCATCTCTGTTCCCTGAATTGTCTTTGCCAAGGGATATTTCATAGGAACTATTTTCAGTTCCTACCGCTTCCACTGGATGTCACCAGTCTTTGGAATTTAGTTGAGGTTATTGCTTTGTGCAATGAAGAAGTAGGCCAACTCGGAACTGGGGACATTTTTGTGAGTTGTGCAAGAATTGAAAAGCAGTGGTTTGTTTTCTTTCCTGTATTGAACACAGATTGCGCCATCTACAATTTGATCGATTATTAACGTTTACAAATAACTAACGTTGTATTACAAAAGTAGTTTGAAATATTTTGGCAAAGTTTATAGGCAACTTTTGAAATATTTTGTAGTGACGTTGCGTTTTTGTAAGCTGTTTTTTTCTGGATCAAACGCTCTTTATAAATGGACATTTTGGATATATATGGACGGAATTAATCAAACAAAAGGACCAATTGTGATGTTTATGGGACATATTGGAGTGCCAACAAAAGAAGCTCGTAAAACATAATGCATGTTTTATATTTTATTTCAGCGTTTTGTGTAGCGCCTGCAGGGTTGAAATATGCTAGCTCCTTTGTTCACTGCTTGTGCTGATGGTGCAGGCTATCAGATAATAGCTTCTTATGCTTTCGCGGAAAAGCATTTTTAAAATCTGACATGTTGGCTGTATTCACAACGAGTTTAGCTTTAATTGAGTATCTCACATGTGTGATTTAATGAATGTTTGAATTTTATAGCATTTTATTTGAATCTGGCGCTCTGCATTTCCCCTGGCAATTGGCCAGTTGAGACATTTGCGTCCCACCTATCCCTAAGAGCAACCCTAGGGGGGACTGCGACCACAGTATTTACAAAACAAACCCACAAGATCAAGATCAACACAGTCAACCTACAAAACATACAAAAATCATTATATTACACACGAGACAAAGCATCTGCCAACACAATTTCACAACCCTTTTTGTGGCGGATCTCCAAATTATAATTTTGTACAATCAGCACCCAACGCATAAGGCGCTGGTTGTGGTTGTACATCCGGTGGAGAAACTCTAAGGGGTTATTATCAGTATAGACGATTACTGGTAGGGCACTGGAACCAATATATACTTCAAAGTATTGCAGACATAACAAAGCAAGAGCTTCTTGTTCTATGGTTGCATAGTTTGCCTGACATTTGTTGCATAGTTTTGCCTGACAAACTTTCGTGAAAAATAACAAACGGGATGATCCACTATTGTCCTGCTGCAGTAGAGCAGCACCAGCACCTCTGGCGCTAGCATCTACCTCAAGTTTAAACGGTTGTTCAAAATCCGGAGCAGCAAGTACAGGGGTGCTTTAGCAGATTCAAAAGCTACCTGACAATCAGGGGACCACTCAAACGATCTTGCCGGACTGAGCAAATCGGTCAATGGAGCAACTACTGCAGAGAAGTTCTTACAGAAACTACGGTAGTAGCCAACCATCCCCAAAAAGCGGCGTAGCTCTCGTCTGGTGGTAGGTGCGGGGAATGCAGTTATAGCCAAGACCTTGGCATCAACAGGGCGCACCTGTCCATGGCCGACCTCTTTACCGAGATAGATAACAGTAGCCTTCCCAAACTCGCACTTTGCCAAGTTCAGGGTTAGAGAAGCAGCTGCCAAACGTTCACATACTACCCTTAGAGTCAACATGATCTGACCACTCAGACGAATAAATTACTAGATCATCAAGGTATGCACTACAATTGGGAACGCCAGCTAATACGGAGTTAACCAGTCGTTGGAAAGTGGCTGGTGCAATCCGCATCCCAAAAGCCATGACTGAGTACTGTAGGAAGTTGTCTGGAGTCACAAAGGCAGACATCTCAGAAGGACGTGAGGTTAACGGAACCTGCCAGTAACCTTTTAAGAGGTCCAACTTAGTTACATAATTAGCAGCTCCAACAGTGTCGATACAGTCGTCCAGTCTACGTAACGGGAACGAATCTGGCATTGTGACAGAATTTACCTTTCGCTAATCTGTACATAACCTGGACGTGCCTCTGCCATCAGGTTTAGGAACCAGAATGCACGGAGAACTCCAAGGGCTGGAACTTGGCGTAGCCAGGTCATTCTCCAACAAATATCTCACTTCATCCCTCATTATCTCCCGCTTAGAAGCATTGACACGATATGGGTGATGCTTGATAGGGGCAGCATTTCCAACATTATTGTCATGTTCAAACACATTTGTGCGAGTAGGAACGTCATTAAAGAGACATGGAAAACTGTGTAGTAGCCTCACAATATCGTCGGCCTGTCCGTCCGTTAACTTATTGGATATAGGGGGCGCTCTTTTAATTTATGGATAAAAAAACGTTCCCGTTTTAAACAAGATATTTTGTCACGAAAAGATGCTCGACTATGCATATAATTGACAGCTTTGGAAAGAAAACACTCTGACGTCTCCAAAACTGCAAAGATATTGTCTGTGAGTGCCACAGAACTAATGCTACAGGCGAAACCAAGATGACATTTCATACAGGAAGTGCCCCAGATTTTGAATGCGCTGTGTTCCAATGTCTCCTTATATGGCTGTGTATGGGTCACGAATGAGCTTAGACTTTCTGTCGTTTCCCCAAGGTGTCGACAGCATTGTGACGTATTTGTAGGCAAATCATTGGAAGATTGACCTTAAGAGACTACATCTACCAGGTGGCCGCTTGGTGTCCTCCGTTGCAATTATTGCGTAATCTCCAGCTGCTTGTATTTTTCGTTTGCTTCGAGGAGGAACACAGCTGCCACGAATGATTTATCATCGAATAGATATGTGAAAAACACCTTGAGGATTGATTCTAAACAACGTTTGCCATGTTTCTGTCGATATTATGGAGTTAATTTGGTAAAAAGTTCGGCGTTGTAGAGACATTTTTCAGATTTTTTTCTTAGCCAAACGTGATGAACAAAACGGAGCGATTTCTCCTACACAAATAATATTTTTGGAAAAAATGAACATTTGCTATCTAACTGAGTCTCCTCATTGAAAACATCTGAAGTTCTTCAAAGGTAAATGATTTTATTTGAATGCTTTTCTTGTTTTTGTGAAAATGTTGCCTGCAGAATGCTAGGCTTAATGCTATGCTAGCTATCAATACTCTTACACGAATGCTTGTGTAGCTATGGTTGAAAAGCATATTTTGAAAATCTGAGATGACAGTGTTTTTAACAATAGGCTAAGCTTGTGAGTGAATATATTTCTTTCATTTCATTTGCGATTTTCATGAATAGTTAACGTTGCGTTATGGTAATGAGCTTGAGGCTATAATTACGCTCCCGGATACGGGATTGCTCGACGCTAGAGGTTAAATGAACCAGACCTGACTGGAGAGACTCCAGCAATTCTGAGTTGGGCAATCTAATGCACTGCTGCTGAGTATTGTGCAACTCCAATCCATCTCCATCATCTCCAACCATCATGACAGTCCACTATCATAGCAGTAGAGCAGAGGAGACAGCAGTACCTTCCTCTGTTTTTGAACTGTGTGATGGGTCTGGTGTGGTATGCTTTCAACATGTTAATGTGGCACACACGAGATTGGCGATTTCTATCAGGAGTTTGAAGTACATGATTTGATTTGATTCAGTTTCACTTATTTTCTTTTCAATGAAATAAGGACCAGAGAAAGGAGCTGACAGTGAAGATCCTGAAACAGGTAATAACACCAGTACTTGGTCACCTGGCTGTAGTGGATGAGAAACAGCCTCTTTATCATAGTGTCTTTTCATACTCCTCTATGAGGAAGACAGAGCTTCCTTTGCGAGAGCACAGGCTTGGTGTCGGCACTCACGAAAGCGACTAACATAGTCCAACACATTCTCATCTCCTGTACACAACTCTTGGGACAAAAACTGTTAAGGACTTTCATTGGTCCTCTCACTGTGTGACCAAACACTAGTTCAGCCGGGCTGAACCCTAGGGACTCCTGTACAGTTTCACGAGCAGCAAACAAAACTAAAGGAACTCCCTCATTCCAATCTTTCTCAGATTCCAAACAATATTTACGTAGCATAGACTTCAATGTCTGATGCCAACGTTGAAGTGCACCCTGAGACTCTGGGTGATAGGCGCTTGACACACGGTGAGTAATTGCTAAGGATTTTAACACCTGCTTGAAGAGCTTGGATAGGAAATTGGTACCTTGATCACTTTGTACCACCTTAGGTAACCCGAATGTCGTGAAGAATTTAATTTAAGGCCTTACTCACTTCCAGAGCAGTAATCCTTCTCAGAGGAATAGCTTCGGGTATCTTGTTGTGATACACATAATTGTTAACAGAAACTGGTTACCCGATTTTTGTCTTCGGTAACGGTCCAACACAATCAACCACCACATGTTCGAATGGTTCACCTATGACAGATATTGGACAAAGAGGAGCGGGAGGAATAACCTGATTTGGTTTTCCTATTATCTGACATGTGTGGCATGTCCGACAGAACTGAGCCACATCTTGTTTTAAACCTGGCCAAAAAAAATGTCGAAGGATCCGATCATAAGTTTTTGTGATTCCTAAATGACCAGACCACTGGTTATCATGAGCAAGGGATAACACATTTTGTGAAAAGGCTGTAGGAATCATTATTTGGTAAACAGCATTCCAATCTCAGCCCGCGTCATCATGGGATGTCCATTTACGCATGAGGAGATTAGCATCAATGAAGTAAGCCACGTTCTTCTTCTTTACCTCTTCCAATGAGACAACACTAGAAAAACATTTAGCAAGCTTGTTGTCAACCTTTTGGTTAGCAATCAGCTGTTCACGAGTGACTGGTAACTGTGGACTGTTTGTCAGAGGCGATCATGCCAGAGGTAGCACACAACCCATCCTCTTGATCAACCTCTTTGAACAGAACAGTGTTCGACAAATCTATCACGTCACCCTCTTGTCGTGCCTGAGCACGAGTGACAGCACAAGCGGGGAACACATGTGGATAACTCTGTGCCAGCTCATTGGAGAGAGAGTGGTCACCTTTATCCAATACTTCCAATACGGGTAGTACCTTTCCTCCGGCAATATCGTTACCCATTATAAAGGTCACACCTTTTACTGGCAACTTAGGACGTACCCCCACTCTGAATATTCCACTGATTAACTCAGAGTGTACTTTCACAAAGTGCAATGGCACTGGGACAATACCCATTTCAATACCCTAAACTAACACACTGGAACGACAGTATGTATCGTCGGAAAAGGGCAACACATCAGACAATATAAACGACTGCGCCGCACCAGTGTCTCTAAGGATTTTAACCGTACGCTGAGACGCGTCGTCATTCATTAGGGACACAAACCCCTTGAAAATGAATGGTTCATAACTGTGGTCGGGGACTGGGTCTTTCAAACTACGGTTACCCTGAGGCATCTGTTTCGTTTCAGACCTCTCAACCGTACAAATTAGACCAACACCTGCTTGGCACGAATAGGCATCCCTTGTTTGCATTTAAGCAGGAAGCAGTCATTAATCATATGTCCCACCTTATGACAATAGAAACAGGGACGCTCATTTTTCTGGCGTGCTTGATATACAACTGGCCGACTAGGGCTACAAGTAGGCAACTCAGTGGCTCTACTCTCAGTATGAGCCTTCAACACAAACTTGTCTGCCAACAGACGCTTCGGACAGGGAGGATACTTTATGTACATTTAGGTAAACTACAATGCGTTCGGGTAAGCAATTTTTAAACTCTCCCAACAAGATTAACTCCCGGAGAGAGTTGAAATCAGTTACCTTACTAGCAGCATGCCATTTATCAAATAGATTTCCCTTGTCTCTAGCAAATTCCACATAAGTCTTACTAAAATACTTTCTATGAGACCTAAATCTCTGTCGGTATGCCTCAGGCACAAGCTCATAGGCACGAGGAACAGTAGCTTTGACCACTTCATAATTCAAACTGTCTTCAAGAGGTAGCGCTGACAAAACCTCTTGGGCTTTACCAGTTAATTTACACTGAAGTAATAGGCACCATACCTCTTCAGGACATTTCAATGCTGCAGCTTTACGTTCAAAAACACAAAAATAGGAGTCAACCTCTGACTCTCTGAACAAAGGTACTAAGTCAATCTGCCTACTAATGTTAAACGTGTTGGAAGCTCCAGCTGGTGAGGATGACTCACTAATTGTCACAGCCGGAACGGAGGCTAGCCTCGCTGTCTCTGCCTCCAGTTCCATCTGGCGCATTTTGAACTCCAACTGCCTCTGTTCTCTGTCTGACTCAATTTTACACATATCCAACTGGAGATTTTCTTGCCTAATTTGGGCTCTCTCTTCCGCCTCCAGTTGAAACTGTATTGAACGGACATCCCTCATGACATCACCGGTTGACTGTGGGGAGAGTGGATCAAAATTGGGCAATGTGGCTTGAGCTTTAGCCTCGCCCTCAGACACCAACGGGCATAGAGGAGCAGCAGCATCCCCTACAGGGGTAGTAGGCTCAGGCAGCGGTAACACAAGCACCTGCTCTTCCAACAATACATTTAACACCAGCTTTTTAACCTCCGCCTTAACAACACTCTGCGGAATCGATACTGAATAATGGTCAGTCAAGGTAATTAAATCAACTCTACGACATTTGTCAAAACCCACCCACGTAGGGTTATCCAAAAAGGATTTCAAATCGAAAGTGGCCAACTACACAAAGAGCCAACAAATAGCAAACACTAATTCTACATCAGCTATGACGCTCAACACTGAACTAGACCACTAACAATCTGCATGAGCGGCAGGGTGTCAATTATGACAGATCCCGGACGACCCCCCCCACTTATGTTACGAATCCCCTTTGGCCCGGCAGTCTAGGGGGGATGGTAACGAGACCCGTAACATAACTCATGCATATTATAATAGTGACAAAGTAAAAGTGTGAACGAAAAACCACAGACAACTTCATTACCGTCAAACACTCAGGGTTTATTTTGAAAACTCACGGTCAAGGGGGGGCAGGAAAAGGGGCTGAGCTGGACCCAAGGAAAGAAACAAATATTTTAAAAAACACCCCTAACCTAGACCTTCTACTATACAGATAGCTAACTAACCAAAAATACAGTGGGCCCAGTTCTACCTAGTGTTCTTAGACAAAGTAGTCCTACGGGTAGTGTATACCCATGGGCAACTTGGTTCCCCCTTTTCCCACCATTAAACACCATAACAAAAACAATACTCACAGGTGGGGACAAAGTGATATGGAGGTGCTAAAACAAACAAGAGAACTACCAAGAGATTGTATGACATAGAGATATTGACAGAGAGATTGAGCTCTAGAGGAAACATGGGACAGGGTTTTTAAACCAAGGGAAAGGGGATGTGATAGGGTAATGGAAATAGGAGTTGTGTCTTCTGATTGACGATTGATTGGTGACTGATTGGGGAGTGATGATTGCCACCTATGAGGAGAGAAGGAGAGAAAAGAACACACAGGATACACACACACACAAACCCAGGATGCCTGTATCCTTAACCCACACACAAACACTTCACAAGATGCAGATACATTTATTGAAACTTTGACCCTTTGAATGTTCTTACACCCACTGTTATGTAAGTGTGGTAGAGAGAGAGAGTCGAAAACAGCAGGTCCGGGACAAGGTAGCACGTCCGGTGAACAGTTCAGGGTACCATAGCCGCAGGCACAACAGTTGAAACTGGAGCAGCAGCTCGACCAGGTGGACTGAGGACAGCAAGGAGTCATCAGGCCAGGTAGTCCTGAGACATGGTCCTAGAGCTCATGTCCTCCGAGAGAAGAGAAAGAGAGAAAGAGTGAGAGAATTAGAGGGAGCATACTTAAATTCACACAGGACACCAGATAAAACAAGATAAATCCTCCAGATATAACAGACTGACCCTAGCCCCCCAACACATAAACTATTGCAGCATAATTACTGGAGGCTGAGACTGTAGGTATCGGGAGACACTGTGGCCCCATCCGACTTTACCCCGGACAGGGCCAACCAGGCAGGATATAACCCCACCCACTTTGCCAAAGCACAGCCCCCACACAACTAGAGGGATATATTCAACCACCATCTTACTACCCTAAGACAAGGACGAGTATAGCCCACAAAGATCTCCCCCACGGCACGAACCTGAGGTGGGCGCCAACCCGGACAGGAAGATCACGTCAGACTCAACCCACTCAAGTGACGCACCCCTCCTAGGGACAGCATGGAAGAGCAACATTAAGTCAGTGACTCAGCCCCCGTAATAGGGTTAGAGGCAGAGAATCCCAGTGGAGATAGGAGAACCGGCCAGGCAGAGACAGCAAGGGCGGTTCGTCGCTCCAATGCCTTTCCGTTCACCTTCACACCCCTGGGCCAGACTACACTCAATCATTGGACCTACTGAAGAGATGAGTCTTCAATAAAGACTTAAAGGTCGAGACTGAATCTGCGTCTCTCACATGGATAGGCAGACCATTCCATAAAAATTGAGCTCTACAGGTGAAAGCCCTGCCTCCAGCGTTTGCTTAGTAATTCTAGGTACAATATGGAGGCCTGTGTCTTGTGCCCGTAATGTACGTGTAGGTATGTACAGCAGAACCAAATCGGAAAGATGTATAGGAGCAAGCCCATGTAGTGCTTTGTAGGTTAGCAGTAAAACCTTGAAATCCTCCCTAGTCATAACAGGAAGCCAGTGTCGAGAGGCTGGAGTAATATGATCACATATTTTGGTTCTAGTCAAGATTCTAGCAGCCATGTTTAGCAGGTAGCTGGAAAGTAGAGCATTGCAATAGTCTAATCTAGAAGTGACAAAAGCATGAATATATTTTTCTGCATCATTTTCTGACAGAAAGTTTCTGATTTTTGCAATGTTATGTAGATGGGAAAAAAAGCTGTCCTTGAAACCGTCTTGATATGTTCGTCAAAAGAGAGATCAGCGTCCAGAGTAATGCCAAGGTCCTTTACAGTTTATTTTAGATGACTGTGCAACCATCAAGATTAATTGTCAGATCCAACAGAAGATCTCTTTGCTTCTTGGGACCTAGAACTAGCATTTCTGCTTTGTCCGAGTTTAAAAGTAAAACATTTGCCGCCATCCACTTCCTTATGTCTGAAACATAGGCTTCCAGGGAGGGCTATTTTAGGGCTTCACCATGTTTCATTGAAATGTACATCTGTGTGTCATCCACATAGCAATGAAAGTAAACATTATGTTTTCGAATGACATCACCAAGAGGTAAAATATATAGTGAAAACAATAGTGGTCCTAAAACGGAACCTTGAGGAACACCAAAATGTACAGTTGATTTGTCAGAGGACAAACCATTCACAGAGACAAACTGATATCTTTCCGACAGATAAGCTCTAAACCAGGCCAGAACTTGTCCGTGTAGACCAATTTGGGTTTCCAATCTCTCCAAAAGAATGTGGTGATCGATGGTATCAAAAGCAGCACTAAGATCTAGGAGCACGAGGTCAGATGCAGAGCCTCGGTCTGACGCCATTAAAAGGTAATTTACCACCTTCACAAGTGCAGTCTCAGTGCTATGATGGGGTCTAAAACCAGACTGAAGCATTTCATATACATTGTTTGTCTTCAAAGCTGCGCAACAGCTTTTTCAAAAAGAATTGAGAGGAATGGAAGATTCGATATAGGCCAATAGTTTTTTATATTTTCAGGGTCAAGGTTTGGCTTTTTCAAGAGAGGCTTTATTACTGCCACTTTTTGTGAGTTTGATACACATCAGGTGGATAGAGAGACGTTTATTATGTTCAACATGCGAGGGCCAAGCACAGGAAGCAGCTCTTTCAGTAGTTTAGTTGGAATAGGGTCCAGTATGCAGCTTGAAGGTTTAGAAGCCATGATTATTTTCATCATTGTGTCAAGAGATGTATTACTAAAACACTTGAGTGTCTCTCTTGATACTAGGTCCTGGCAGAGTTGTGCAGACTCAGGACATCTGAGCTTTGGAGGAATACGCAGATTTAAAGAGGAGTCCATAATTTGCTTTGTAATGATCATGATCTTTTCCTCAAACAAGTTCATGAATTCATTACTGCTGAACTGAAAGCCATCCTCACTTGGGGAATGCTGCTTTTTAGTTAGCTTTGCGACAGTATCAAAAAGACGTTTCGGATTGTTCTTATTTTCCTCAATTAAGTTGTAAAAATAGGATGATCGAGCAGCAGTGAGGGCTCTTCGATACTGCACGGTACTGTCTTTCCAAGCTAGTCGAAAGATTTCCAGTTTGGTGTGGCGCCATTTCCGTTCCAATTTTCTGGAAGCTTGCTTCAGAGCTCGGGTATTTTCTGTATACCAGGGAGCTAGTTTCTTATGAGAAATGTTTTACGTTTTTAGGGGTGCAACTGCATCTAGGGTATTGCGCAAGGTTAAATTGAGTTCCTCATTTAGGTGGTTAACTGATGTTTGTCCTCTGACGTCCTTGAGAAGGCAGAGGGAGTCTGGAAGGGCATCAAGGAATCTTTGTGTTGTCTGAGAATTTATAGCACGACTTTTGATGCTCCTTGGTTGGGGTCTGAGCAGATTATTTGTTGCGATTGCAAACGTAATAAAATGGTGGTCCGATAGTCCAGGATTATGAGGAAAAACATTAAGATCCACAACATTTATTCCATGGGACAAAACTAGGTCCAGAGTATGACTGTGACAGTGAGTAGGTCCAGAGACATGTTGGACAAAAACCCACTGAGTCCTTCCAACTTCCTGTAATATACATTAAGATAATATATTTTTTTAAATCATTCATTAATGTAGTCCTTGCCACATGCTTTGAGCGTTGGCGCAAGTGTAGAAGGATTCCACCTTTTTCTGGTATTGTCACCTTGCATATTTGATGGCTCATTCGTAGCCTTGACCATAGCCTCAGGGTTAGTTGCTATAGCCCTATGTGTGGTGGCCCTGTCCTTTAGTTTGGCACATATCTCAGTGTTAATCCAGGGCGTCTTTTAATTAATGACCATCAAAAGGCTATGACCCACAACTGCTGCTCACCCAAAGGGAACACCCTTCTGTGGTTTCTGCTGGCCTTTTGATCCTCAGCTACTGAACTATTATAATCTGCAAGCCATTTCGGTGTTCCCCTTGTCATTAAGAGGGGGTGGCTCTATTTTTAAACAGTCTGCCTAACACTCAGCTTTATGTCATCTTGACAATGATATATTTGGCCATTTTAGTGTTTCTTTCCGCTTTTGGGAAAGAAGGGTCTTTCTACTGTACGAGCGTGAGCACAGTAGATGTATGTGACGAGCTCCACCCGCAGCATGACACCACATTCCGTGGGCAGTGGATAGGAAATACAAGGCTGTCCTCATGGTTTGGTCATTTCCTTCATAGCCAAACCACTGTCTCTCTTGTTTTGGTTCTTGTCTTACCTCATCAATGTAAACTGAGCTGGCCGAGGTCTACTCATGAAAGACACCATATGCTCTGTGAGCAAGTAGTCATGCAAGCGTTTGCACGCAAAATTTCCTCTCCAAAACACCAGCCTGTCTTTGGTTTTCATGTTGCTCTCATTGGTGTTTTGCGTCAGTTAATCTGTGACAGTTTTGTCTCAGTTAATCAACTCAATACCAATAATATAAAAAATACTTGAGTTAGTATCTGATAGACGGTTTCCATAATGATGGAATTCTTGTGCATGTGTGCCTGTGTGTGTGCCTGTGTGTGTGTGTGTGTGTGTGTGTGTGTGTGTGTGTGTGTGTGTGTGTGTGTGTGTGTGTGTGTGTGTGTGCGCGCTCACACATAAGGTCAAACATAGGGCAGATCTTCTTTTATGGTTTATGCTTATGGGTAACCCATTGCTTTGTGTTTTATGAATTTACCACACTGGACTGAATATGCATAGAACACATTTTCAGAGATTTCCCAAAACCAAAAACAACACATTTCTGTTTTAGTGTACATCCTTTTAACTTTAATGGTGAAGCGAAACAAAACAAAAATACTTTAAAATAAATTAGATAGAAAACTTAGCCACAAGCACGTTTTTGATTTGTACAACAAAGCAATGCAACATATTGGTATCTGGATTTCCATATATACAGAATAAAATATGATTTTATTCCACTTGTTTCAGTGTCATTTATTTTGTATTAATAAAATAAAACGAAAACAAATACAACCACATGTTTTTTTCTTCTTTTTTAAAATGTTTTCTCTATTAATATTTTTGTATGCATCAGTGCACAATGTAAGATACATTGTGCTTCTATGACGTTTAATGAGTCTATACTTCAAGACACAACTTTGCGAGAGAACGTTTCGGTAACACTTTATTTGACATCCCATTTTAAATGTGTATATACTTTGCATGGTATTAACCAATAATCTATGTGTAATGGATACTTGGACAGTACTTCAACACTATCAGTATTGAAATAGAATTCAATACAACTGGTTGGTATCTGCTGTATCTCGTACCAAATGGTATATTGTGAAGCTTTTGTGTCAATGAATCTCAAGGAAGTGTAATGACTATGTATTAATAAGGCAATTTCGAAATAACTACCCGGTAAACAGTGGGCAGTAAAATAAAGTGTTACTAAGTTTCAAATTGCTTAATTTCAGACATCGAAAGAAACCAACCCTCCAAACAATTTGTTTTACTTGTTGTTAGATGGGACCTTCCAATATTTGGTGAGATATTTGGAAATATTAAACTGTTTTAACTAGATCTTCAATGGACACATTCATTTTCCTCCAAAACGCGACAACATTGGCCTACATAAGTGCTTTTTCTTCAGTTACATTAATAATACACTCTCCAACAACATAGTAATGTGTGAAAAACATAGGTCAGAGTGAAGCATTATGGGAAATGACGTTTATGTGCAGGAGCTGAAGGAATGTTTGGGCACTGATGCTAGGCTATGCTAAGGCTGACCTGGACGTCTTTGTGAAGTGGTTGCTAACAGCCTCACAATGACGGTTGGCAACGCTCACACAAACTCTTTGGTGTGGTCAAAAAAAATGCTGTAGTCATAAATGTGTCTACGTGTTCTCGAAATGTTTTAAACTCTTGTGCTCTATTGATTTGTCCATTCATAAGTGCTTTTTAACCTCTTTTAGAATACCATTTATATTTGTGACTAGGCTGATCAGAATGTTGGTATAGTGCAAACTGAAAACGTTCGTAACGTTTTTAAAAACAATAAACAATAATATTATTATCAATAACAAAAATTATAATAATTATACATAGAGAAATGTTTGGTTCCAGCATCTGGTCAAACTTGTTTCTTTCAAGTATCTCTCAACACACACACACCACACACACACACAAACACAGGCACACTAAAACAAACGAAAAACATAGTTTAAAAAAGTTTTCCTTTTTTATGTTTTGAAAAAGTAAACAATTGAGAAAATGAAACAGGCAAAATAAAAATACAAATCGTAATACTTGACAAGTTGCATAGTTTTGAGATTTTTCAGGCACCTCATTCGCATGGTCTCTCGTCTTGCAGTGCATTAAAGGAGCAACTACACTGTATCTGGGTCACATAAATATCCTCTCACCTCACTCTCTTTGTTTTGTAACAAAAATATATTAAATATTATTTTCTTTTTTTTTCTGAAAGTGCCGCAGAGACTTCTCTGAGTTGTAGATACCCCCTGGACTTGCCGACGACCGGACAACAAGCCAGTCATCAAGTCCAAAAAGGAGTCGGTCTTGACAAGTGTCATGCGCTTAAGAGAGAGCGAGAGATAAAGGGAGAAGGGGAGAAGAACAGTGACTCAATGCATTCTCCTTCCTTCATCTACCTCCTCTTCTTTCATTTAGTTCTTTCTCTCTGGGCATGAGACCAACCTCCCAGCCCCTCTAGTTCCGCTAGGCTTTTAGGAGCAGCCACACTCCTCTACGACCATGTTCTGGATATCCTTCTTGACGATCTTCTGCTCCTCGTTGTAGTAGAGCATGGACATGGCGCGTAGCCGCGTCGGCACGCAGCACGACTTGATGTTCTGGAAGGGTGCGTAGCCCCGTATGCGGTAGTGGTTGATGACAGTGGAGTGGAAGGACAGCGAGGAGCCTGTAATGCTGGCCACGTGGCTGGGGCAGTCGCCTTCGCAGTAGTTGGCGTGGTAGCCCCCTGGCGCTATGATCCAGTCACTCCAGCCAATGTCCTTGAAATTGACGTAGAACTGGCGCTTGCAGCAGGCACTCACCTTGCCGTCGCACTCCAGGCCCCGCTTGCGGCGCTGCCGTGGCTCACCGCCCTCACCCTGCTGCACCACTGCCATCAGGAAGGGCCGGTGGGACTGCTCCCGCTCCTGGCCGCTGCTGGCCGACACCAGGATGGGCGTGGCGCCAGCGTTGGCACACAGCGGGCAGGAGACCCTCAAACTGAGTGTACTGCCGCCGCGCTTCAGCAGGGCCTGGACGCTGGCCGAGACTGGAAAAGTGTGCCAGCCGCTGCGCCGCGTGTCCACCACCTTCTCAGCCAACGGCACAGGCGCCGTCTCCTCACGGCCGTCTCCACCACGGTGCTGCTGCAGCAGGCGGATAGTGACCTTGGCACGGCTGCGGTTGGTCTTGGCTAGCCGGAGGAAGATCCATACATTAGCCTGCTCCACCAGAGACAGCTCGCCGCCCTCCTTGGAGATGAGGAAGTTGACCGCGCCCTGGGAGTCGCCTACAGAGGAGAAGTAGAGAGAGGATCGGAGGATTAGATTAGTAAAACTCTGTAATAAAGTCTGAGCTCATATCAGTGTAAGTGAAGGCTTTGCTGCCTGGTCCTTGAACTGCAACGGCCACATCTGAGTCTGATGGGGTGTGATAGGGCCACATCAATGGGACAGAGTAATTTTAGGCATGGAGCACGTATCATTAGCATTGCCTTGCTTGACATGACTTCACACACAGTAAAGTTCTGGTCTGTTTTTTTTTTTTCAATTAACTTTTTGGGGTTCAATAAATCAGAAAATGTGGGGACGTCATTTGGAAATGAATGTGTTATGTGCAATGCTAACAACAAAGTGAAAAGTATTTACAGGAGAGAGTCAAAATTGACATTTTGGGTACAACATGCAAATATGTTTTGTGACATGTACACAGTCACTCACTGCACACACACACACACACACACACACACTCATTCACAAGCACGAGCAAGCACATGGCATGACACACCACAAGAGGACTGTCCATGACATACTTAACAAACCCATCACGGAATATAATTTTGTGGTTTAAAAACCACAACATGGCAAAACAAACTTTGTGTCACCTTTACTGGCGATCGTTATGGCAGCACACAATAGCCAGTGGCAAGTCTTTCAGAAATGTACAGTAAGAGGTTGAAGGATGTCAGTTATTACCCATAATAAGTGCCCTTTTCACAGGCAGATGTGAATTCACTTGTGATGCGGCAACGTGTCTTCACTAGTGTCACTATGGGAGGCCTGCTGGTGTATTTGAGCTCAAATCTCTCAGCTCTGGATCAAAACTGGCTCATGTCCATGGCCCTAAGCAGAGGCATGGAGCAAGCCTCTGGAAAGCTTCTTCTAACAGATCATTTAGAACGTCTAGGCTAATCCCTTGCATTTACATAGGCAAATCTTTACAAAGTGATGTCTCAACAGCACATACTGTAAAGCTCACTTTCTGGCTGTTAACTTTGGCTCTGTGTGCTCAGAGTAAGATATTCCTTTCCTCTCTCTTTTTTTGTGGACAGACACTGCGTGTTGTTGATGAGCTCCATGTCCACAGTGGCTGTGATGTCATTATTAGATGGGTCTGTTTTTTTTTAACTACACAAATGTCGCTTGAGTTGGACAGCATTTGTCATTGTAGACTCTCCCTCTAAGAAATCCCAATGAGCCCCAAAGTATTCCTAGTACTTCCATGGAGGTCATCGTCAATGCTTTCTGTTCGTTTAGCCCACATTTGGTTGCAACAACAATGGCGACAGTTCTCTCTCTGTGTGTGTGTTTTTGTGCGTGTGTCCACAGACCATACCCATCTGTCCAAACACAGCCGCTGCATCACAAACGCAGCCTAAAAATAATGGGCGTTTGCCAGCGGTGGCTCCGTCCATTGTTCCTTCTTAATCCTGCACTGGGGCGAAAGAATGGGACTTGCGTTAGAGTTTCCTAAGCTGTACAAACCAAAGGGGGCCCTAACCCAAAGAAAACCCGCCCTTGGAAGTACATTTGAGTACACCGCTGCTCAACATGGTCCCTGAAAACATTTGTGAGAAAAGAAGGGGGAAAAGACTAAAGAGAGGTACAGTAATCCCTGAACAATAAACACCAATTGTGCTGACAAGAAGGACAGTTTGCGCAGCTGTCGCACACACAAAGATAGAAAATAACATTGACACATTCCTACCTCCCCCTTTGCTTGTCTTCAAAAAAAGGAGATGGAGTGAGGGATGGGCACAAATACCTGAAAGCTTAGAGGAGTATAAGTGGGGGGGAGGTTCTCTTCTATCCAAGTACTCTCCTAATGAATGTGTCCAATAATCCCACTCTTTATCCAGTTTACATTTGGAGGGAATAATGGCCTTTGAACTTTTTGATCCTTGAGGTTCCAGTCATATTTTATGGAGTTCTAATACTCCCACAGCCACTCCTGAGGCATCATTTCCATGAAAAAAACATAACAGCCAGAAAGATGCCACTATTACACACTATTGAGGCATATCTTGTTTACCAATTTAAGAGAAATGGAAATTGTTTTATAAAGGTGTACTGCCTAATTTGAGGAATGCCTAGAAATCTGATAAAATGACACAGATTGTATAGGATTGAGTTTATCAGATTTCTTTGCAACCTGAGGTGAACTGCAAGTTGCGGTGGAGATAGCAGCTTTAATACCTGCCAACTCAAAGTCCACTAGTAGACCTACTTTCAGAGCAGACTAAACAGAGAACTTTTTTTCATATTTGCCTCTTGGCAGCTGCAAATTTTTAAGAGTTCTGGTTTGATAGATCAAGCATTGAAAGATTATGGCTTAATGTCTCCTGGACAGCATCAGGTATAACCACATTTTATTTGTAAATATCTGAATTATATGAATGATCATCTTGATAAGTAAAATGCTAAATGTATTTCTTGAAAAAAGTAACGTTGTTCACAGAATTGTATTTGCATTTTTCTCTGAACGTGCCAATCATCTCATTCCTCCCAAGTGGATCGCTCTTCAATTTCGTACTTGCCTGCTCTAACAGCCATATGTGGCTCTCAAGATGCTCCAGGAATGTTCCTGGTATGTTCTAATGACAATGACAGCAATGTTTGGAGAGCTCTTGTACAAATAACCCAGTGTTCTATGAATGCCATTAGGATATACGTTAGATGTTGTCACCCACCAACAAATTGAATCAGTTACATTTTAAGAATGCCTCTAAAACATGCATTGCAATTGTCTTATAATAAACTTGTACAAAATGTTGGAGGCTATATCATGTGTACCTGAAGTCATTCCAATAGCATTCCCTAAACACTATTACAGGTTACAAGTCTAAGCCTTGGCTCATTGAATAGCACATTCATTAAGGACAGTCAAAAAAATGTATCATAAGGAATAAGGTTTTGAAGTGTCTGTCCTATATCTAGGAGATATAGGAAAAGCTCTGGGAATATTTTTCGTTTTCTGGACACATATTTCGCTTTCTTTGTTGGCACAAAACCTCCAAACTTCCATTCTTTTTTTTACCGGAACCAGGTTACCTTCAGACAGGTCCTAGGACACTTGTGGGGGTCGAGAGCAAAACATATAGTTGTCATTTTAGTTTTTAGGCCAAACCGTTCAGACGCTAACGTTTTCATGACAAGACCGATTTTTGGGACGTATATCCTATTGCCATTCATAGAACACTGGGTTATTTGTACAAGAGCTCTCCAAACATTGCTGTAGCTCGGCCACCTTCCACCGCAGATGTGGAAGGCCGGCATAAGCAGATGTGGTGGATTGAGACGCAGCCCATGCAAAAACAAAACGGATTAAAAAATATATATATGTTACTTAGGTTGATGCACGGATTTGTAAATCGTAACCCTTTGGAAAAAGTGAAACTAACATTCCATCTTGGCTGACGTGATCAACTGACCACCGACTGACCACAGGAATCGCAAAGGTCAGTTGTGCCATCGGTCAAGTAGACCCTTTCACTTACTTCCCTGGACTCTCAGCCTTGCCATCTGGTGCTCCACTATCTCACTTGCAAAAAAATAATCTGTGCTGGCCTCTTTGGAAGGAGACGAGCCAGCGGTGGGCTTCATTTATGACCCTGTACACACAATTAGACACCCAAACCCAGGAAGCATTCGCTCTGAGGCACAGCAGGCCAAGGCATCACAGGCCAAGGCACTCCCAAGACCAATGAGAAACGTTTGGGAGAAACACTATAACCTTTGAAGACTGGGAGACACTCCGTCTCTATCTAACTGCTTTATTAATCATTTCTGTTTGGCTGGACTTTCGATAAAAGAACTAGAACCGTCTCTTGAATCAACGTTTTGCCTGTCTTAGAGTCGGGACATTTTCTTGACGTGCTTTTGGAGTAGGCCTTGGCAGCATAATCATAATTTGGATACATCAGAAATGACTCTGTGTCAGCCATGTCACGCCTAGGCTCTTATAAAGGGCTTTGGCCTCACATTTCTAAACATGTTTTATTGCTCTGACTGCTAGCAACTAGCACAATAATGAATGGTAGTGACAGCATTGAGGAAAAAAAACTTTTGAGAATTTTCCTTTTTCCTTCAATATGTCTTTGGGGCTTTTTGGTGTGTTCTGCTTTTAGCAGCACTGATGGTTCATTCATTGCATATACAGATATAGGATCTTAATTTGATCACCATGTTGCAGGATAATTTTTTTTGCAATGCAGTAAATGTTAAACTTGATGTATTGCAATTGTCTTATAAACTGGCTAAAATGAAGATCCTACATCTGTTCCCAAGGGAGAGATGAGACCATAGATGTGGGACGTAGGGGGGGCTGAGGGTGCAGCTCCCCCGACAAAATGAAAAAAAAAAAAATAATAATAACCCCCCCCCCGGCCATGGATGACACAATATCTAACAGTAGTTAAACCTCTCAACCATGCAGGTTGACAAGCCAAACAGGAGACTTAAGGTTATAAATGCCAATTTAGGCTACAGTACAAGAATGTGCCATAGTATGCCATTTTGGACCATAATCTAAAAGTAAATGAAATATTATTGGAGAGGCATGTGAAGGGAGCCACTCTTTTGTAACTGATGTGGAATGTGACCAAGTCAATGTCAGCCTCTCAAGTCCTTGGGGTTGATAACTGTGTAGAATACACAAAATACATGACCGAGGAGGACATTTTATTGGAACAATTAGTTAACTTACACTTAATAGGCAGAGGAGAGCTGTTTTCTCATACAAATCGACATGTTAAAAATCTTCTGTCTAATGCTTATCTCTAAGCCAAAACACCTGTAGTCTATGTAGCCTAATCAACATGGCCGGAGAATGCGGTGCAGTGAGAGATACACTGTGACCGGAAGATAAATGTGGACATCGGAATTTCACTAATGATGTGTTTAATTAATTGCTGTCCTCCACGGGTAGGTGGGTTGAAAGGGAGAGTGAATGCAGACTGTGGAGGAAATTGGCACTACCAGTATTCAACACTTTCCCCCCCAGTGAGCAAGGTTTTTTTCATGGGAGACTGTCCCAACAGCCCAAAATAATTATTGAGGCCCATATTCCGTTGAATGAAGCAATTATATGCAGCAGAACACCCCTACTGCACGGTTAACCCTAGTTATTTACATGTTTTTTTATGATTATGAAAGACCCCCAATCGGAAGTGTGGGAGTCCACTCTTACTTTTGAATCTAAAGTTAATTCAAACGCCTATTCATATCAAACGGGAATGTTATGCTTTTTATATTTAAGCAATCAAGTACAGAGAACGTAAATGTGGAACCCAATGGTGACCCACACAGAAATCTGAAAGATTTCTTGAGTAGCCCACTCATGTCAAAACTACTCTGAATAAAGATGATGTGACTAAAGTCAGGCCACATCAATTTCTCGTCCCAAATGGACTTCACAGGCTGATCACTTGTGCTTTGAAATAGGTTAATGATTAAACATTTGGTCTCAACGTATTAGCTGTGACTGCATCCAGTTTAATTCAATTTATTGAGGAATAGTTTGCAGACAATATTTGTATAACCATGGCCACAGTATGGGCAAATGATGCACTCTAGGGATACGAACCAGACTGTATCCCCATGTAGTGTGTATGGGCATAGCATGGTAAAGCCTTGCTAAGAGGTCAGTGAGAAATGCAGAACAGAACAGAAAAAAATAACAAAATGTCACTGTTGGAACTATATTTTCAATTGGAAATGTTGCATATCTTTTAGGCTTTTGGTGTAATACTGTTTTGTCTGTCTGTTGAATTGATGTGAACTCGAGACATGGTATTTATGGTGGCATACAGATGTAGGATCATAATTTGATCACTTTTTTGTTGCTTTATTTCCACTTTAAAATGTCAAACTTGATTTGCCCTACAAAAAAGTGCATCAACCCCCACAAAAAATCTTCCATGAATTGTAATCCACATCATAACTCACATTTCCTGTTACTGCAGGATTAACTACAGGATTATTTTCCTCCTGTAGCGAACTGGCTCAAATTTGTACTCCCTGACTCAGGTATTCCTAAATGGTTCAACTGTTCTTTGAAGTGTATGCTGTTGAAAATGTCAGGGAGGGAACCTGGCTTCAGTAATGAGCAGCATAACATATTCTACTGCAAGGAAGGTAAGGAAAGGAAGGTAAGGAAAGTCTTTTTTGACTCGGCTTTGTTTCCTCAACCTCATGACTCACATAACCTCATGACTCACATAACCTCAATACATGAATCAATCAATGTAAAATGATTTTAACACGTTTTTTCTCCAAATTCTGAATTGCAAAGTGTTGCTTTCACTGCCATGTTATAGCAACTTGACAACTCTTTCTAAGTTTACTGTAAAACACATTCTAGAATAAACATTTCTAGAATTCCTAAATGAAAGCTATTTAACTACCACTAAACTAGAAGAGCCTACTTTGAAAATGTACATAGTTTTCCTAGAATTCTTTGCTTGTACCTCAGGTTTTTTTTTTTTTACCACATAACAGGAACAACAACTTGACATCACACAAGGGAGGAAATTCTCATTCAAGTCTAAGTTTTGGTTTTAAACACACACTGTGTGAGTGTAAGTACTGCAGTGGGATTCGCTAAATTTAGTCTGTCAATTCTTAGTGAAGAGAGGCTCTTGAACTCACTGCAAATGTCAGTCATGACTTGGAGTGTACATCCTTGACACTCTCATTCAAGCACTCCTCTCTCTCCCCCCCTGCTGCGACATAGACCCAAGACCACTCAAAATCACCTTGCCAATTATACAGTGCTGTATTTATGAATCCAATAACCCTGTCTCTGACCCTTTCCAAAATACTGTACCGTTAAAACACTCTGCACCTTCAATGACAGTCACAGTTTGCATTGCAAGGAAAAAGGAACAATGTTCTTTCGCTGACACAGTTCAGCTTTTTCTATATCCCATTTCCCCCTCCTGGACTATCTGAGGCAGAGCAGACCCAGATCTCTCTACACGTCACACGCTTGACAGCACCTTTGAATGCATCACTCCACAGTCAACAGCCATCTTTAAACCCGTCTTGGAAGAAGAAAAACGGAGTAGAGGCAGTAACTGGATAATAGTTATTTTTTGTTTAACCTGAGGAGCCTTTCTTTCAATAACTCTCTTTCTCGCTCTCTCTCTCGCTCTACCGTTTCTGAGCAAAGCGCTCGCTTGGTCTCCCGGTGCGACCGCACTACTCTGAATAACTTCACAGCTGAGGGACTCAAGCCTGGGGCATTTCTAAGCAGATAATTGGTATTCTTTAAATCAGCAGGAGGTCATTAAGGACCTTAAGGGAGGGATGGCAGGGGAAGGGGAGGATGCAAGCACCTCTCTGGGTAGAGTCAACAGGTTCAACTGTTCTATCGCACAGGTGGAATTAAGCAGGTAGACACTACCCCCCTCCTCTCAAAGAATTAGGTCTGCAAACCTGCCAAACTGGGTTTCAGTCCTATAGCCTTTGTAGCGTTTAGCAAGGCTCCTTAGACAACACTTTCTGTTGTCCTTTCCATCACTCTATCTCTCTCTCACACACGCACGCACAATCACCCCACCACACACACCTGTGGCACTCACCAGCCTCTGCAAAGGTAATGATCTCAGTCGTCTCGGCCATGTCAGCGGGGTCGAGACGCCCGTGGCCCTCGTCCTCAATCTGGACGCTGCCGTCCTCGGCCACGCGTCCCACATGCAGCTTGCGGATGGCATTGAGCAGAGCAGCGCGGGGCACCGGATGCGTGACGTTGGGCCGTGCCTGCAGGTGCAGCATGTTGAGAATGTGCCTCTTCACCGCCTCCACCACGTCGGTTTTGCCGCCGTCCTCCTCCTCGTTTAGCCGTGCCAGGGCACATGACGGACAGTTGGTGACCTCCGGTGCCAGCTGGGATTGGGACTGGGTTTGTGGTGGGGTCTGGCCACCACCCATCGCTAAGGAGTCCGCCATGGGCAAAGAGCTGCCACCGGCGCAGCTATGGGTAAAGAGCAGAAGAATCCCACTCAGCAGGGGCAGAGGAGACATCCTTGATGAGACGAGGTCTGCTGTCCGGACAACTAAGAGCAACTCAGCACACACCAACTGGCAGGCGAAATGATGATTGGCGGAAAAAGTGTAGGTCCTCCTGCCAAAAGAGGAGTGGGGGGAAATCCTCCAGACAAAGTATACTTAAAAACTCTGGACAAATAAATACTAAGACTTGGACTAAAAGTTTTTTAAAAGTGACACCTTAAACTGAAGGAACAAAAAAATATAATCCTTGTATTGAAAAATGAGAGATGGATGGAGAAGGAGATGTGTGGACAGAAGATGGTCTTGCCAGTGCTGGAGCGGAGAGGATGGCTGGTCCTTTGGGAAGTTTTGTGTGGGAAGGGCAATCGTCTTCAGAAGGTTACCCCAGGGAAGTGGAGTTCTCTGTAGAGGTCTGGGAGTGCTCTCTGTGCTCAAGTTGAATGGTTTTGTGGGAGTGGGCAGGGCTCTGTCTTTGCTGTTTCTCTCTCTCTTTCTCTCTCTCCCTCTGTACTTCTCCCTGTGTCTTACCGTAATTATACCTTCCTCCTCCCTCCCCTTCCTCCTGATCCCACCCTTTACTATCTCACTACTTCTGACTCATGTGTTTCACTAACTTTGCCTTTATTTATTTATTTTGGATTGTACTGTGTCTCACAGTGGAAGGCTTGCAAATGTTTGAAAGTGCTTTAGTGGCAAATTCTTTGCACTTCAAATGTTATTTTATCTTGTTGCTTTATCTCTTGTTGCTGCCAACCTCAACTTGCTCTGTTAAACTCACTTCTGTTAAATTCGAAACAAATGGTTGTTGAATTATTTCTAATATAAATTTACACATTTGTTTGCAGTGATGTACAGTAAGAAGTTCTGATATGGCTTGTGTACATGTATTTAGACTATGTTAAAAGTTGAAACTCTTACAGTACAAACATTCAACTCATGTTGTAGATGGGCATGATTAACTTGTCTGGTTACAAGGGCTAGATAGTATACAATATTAGGATTTTGTTTAAAGGACTTGTGGTCACCTTAAATGCAGAATTTGTGGTCACTGGTAAACACCAATCAAAACACAAAAACTCCACAATGCGTCAAACCCACTATTACCCATGTTGTGTCATTGTTTTCCATGTATTTCTCCTCAGTTTGACGTGGATGATATGATTTGGTTCTGTTTTTCCTAAGGCCCAGTCTGCCGATTCACCAGGAAGTGACTACGGGGTTAACTTCCTGTTTTAATGAGTTGAGGTCAGACGGCTGGGATTCTCCGTGACTCTTCGACATTACATCATCAAAGGCAAAGCAGGAGGCTAGTGTGAGTCGTCAGTGTATCCGAAAATGAACTCCAAGTCATGCAAAGTCATCCCGAGTGCATTACGAAATATGACATTGAACTTGATCAATAGAAATGAACTTGCTATTATAACAGCTCTGGATTGTGACTGGCTACGATCACCCACCCGTCTTGTGTTATAATCAAATTAGCTTCTGAATTGTTCATGTTTACTGATGTTATCTGCAAACCATTTTTGGAGCACTTCAGGAGCTTACAGTATGCACCATAATGGCTGTTTTGATTCAAATAGTCAAAGACTTTGATTACATATACTGCATTGAAATGAATTGTAGTTCGAGACCTCTAAGCAGCTATAGACTATGTGGAACATTGTGTGCAGGTGAAAAAATGTTATGCTTTTAGTGCTACGTTACAGATGATATATCATACTCTGCAGTGGGTATTGTTATATCTATCTTGTAAACTAAATCAAGGATCCACTGCAGATGTCCTAGAGAAGACGCACTCCCTTACTCCCTCTTGTGGACATATGGTGTACATTCACCCACATACTCTGATGTTTTTCCATTTATCTTTGTCATTCTTTTCTACTTTATGTTTCCTCTCCCCCTCTCTTGACCTCCTTCACTTGCCCCCGTCTCTCTCTCTTTTGCAGTTTGGCTGCTGTCCGCCACTCTCTCTCGTTAAGGTCAGGGGTCACTTCCTTCCACTCTGAGCTGTCGCTGCAGGACCTCAGTAACTTTATGAAACACATAATAGGTGAAGCTAGCACATCATTCCACGCCTGACAAATGTGCTGCCTCAGAGTATCTGGAAAAGTCCTCCCCCGACTAAGTCTCCGCGGGACAGTGATGGACTGGCAGAGCAGCGGTGGCCGTATCATGTCACACAGCAAAAGACAGGAGGTCCTCAAGCCAGCCAGCAGCTGCAGCTGCCTGTGTGTGACACCCTGCTGCTGAGAGGAGGACGTTGGAGAGACGGATTGCGTGTATGTATGTATGTATGTATGTGTGAGAGCAGGGGAAGACAGCAGGTTATGTGGGAGGTAAGGTATCAGTTATAGTTACATCCTGTAACACGTTTTAGTGTACAAGAAAGAGTAGATAAAGTATAGAGTTTGATGATTATGATTATCTTTACTATCATGCTCATTATGTGTGCGATGGCACCAAAGGGGCCACGACCGTGTGTGATGGATGGGTTCGCTCTGTCTCCACGCCGGGGGAGAAATAACCGGGAAAAGGATGCCGGGAGAGCAGCAACATTCAAGTTATGCCATCCCTCACCATCGCGTTGGGGGAACAGAGCAGACCCCATTAAAATCAAATCCCCAACAAATGCAGAGAGTGGGGGCGGAGGGTTGGAGGGGTGTTATTCACCCTGAGAAAGTGATGAGCAAGTCTTTCACCAGATGTGTGCTCCTGCAGTGGGGCATAACTACCCCCTCCTCTCCCCCAGGAGCACCAGAGAGCCCATGGCTCAGGCTTGACCGTCACTGTGCCTGGTGCTTTGCAAGTCTCCCACGTCTCTCCATTTTTCTGGTACCAGTTCTGTTTGTGCTGTATAGCGAACTCGTATGGCTGCTGGCATGACCATAGGCTCTACAGCACAAAGATCTGGGACCAGACGATCTTTCCATCCTGAAAGAGACAAACATGAGAACAGAGAGCTCGACAACGAATGGGAGAGCATGTTGCGTGTGAGTGTGAAGCAGAGGTTCGTTGAAACAAGATGCGCAGTGTGAGTAGGTTCAGCCTCAGTAAAGGTCCCTTGGATCAACTTGAATTAATTCATGAATATCAGTGGTGGAACAAGTTGCCATTTAGCATTCTTGAGTAAAAGTAAAGATCCAGTTGAAGTGGGAAGTTTACATACATCTTAGCCAAATACATTTAAACTCAGTTTTTCACAATTCCTGAAATTTAATCCAAGTACAAATTCCCTGTCTTAGGGCAGTTAGGATCACCACTTTATTTTAAGAATGTGAAATGTCAGAATAATAGTAGAGAGAATTATTTATTTAAGATTTGATTTATTTCATCACATTCCCAGTGGGTCAGAAGTTTACATACACTTAATTAGTATTTGGTAACACCGCCTTTAAATTGTTTAACTTCCACAGCTTCCCAAAATAAGTTGGGTGAATTTTGGCCCATTCCTCCTGACAGGGCTGGTGTAACAGAGTCAGGTTTGTAGGCCTCCTTGCTCGCACACGCTTTTTCAATTCTGCCAACAAAAATTATATGGGATTGAGGTCAGGGCGTTGTGATGGCCGTCTTAATACCTTTACTTTGTTGTCCTTAAGCCATTTTGCACCAACTTTGGAAGTGTGCTTAGGGTCATTGTACATTTGGAAGACCCATTTGCGACCAAGCTTTAACTTCCTGACTGATGTCTTGACATGTTGCTTCAATATATCCAGATAATATTCCTTTCCTTATGATGCCATCTATTTTGTGAAGTGCACCAGTCCCTCCTGCAGGAAAGCACCCCCACATCATGATGCTGCCACCCCCGTGCTTCACGGTTGGGATTGTGTTTTTCAGCTTGCAGCTTTTCCTCCAAACATAACGATGGTCATTATGGCCAAACAATTATATTTGTGTTTCATCAGCCCAGAGGACATTTCTCCTAAAAGTACGATCTTTGTCCCCATGTGCAGTTGCAAACCGTAGTCTGGCTTTATTATGGTGGTTTTAGAGCAGTGGCTTCTTCCTTGCTGAGTGGCCTTTCATGTTATGTCAATATAGGACTCATTTTACTGTGGATATGGATGATTTTGTGCCTGTTTCCTCCAGCATCTTCACAAGGTCATTTGCTGTTGTTCTGGGATTGGTTTGCACTTCTCGCACCAAGGTACGTTCATCTCTAGGAGACAGAACGCGTCTCCTTCCTTAGCGGTATGATGGCTGAGTGGTCCCATGGTGTTTATACTTGGATACTGTTGTTTGTAGAGATGTGTGTGGTACCTTCAGGCGTTTGGAAATTGCTCCCAAGGATGAACCAGACTTGTGGTGGTCTAACATTGTTTTTCTGAGGTCTTGCATGATTTCTTTTGATTTCCCCATGATGTCAAGCAAAGAGGCACTGAGTTTGAAGGTAGCCCTTGCAATACATCCACAGGTACACATCCAATTGACTCAAATTATGTCAATTAGCCTATCAGAAGCTTCTAAAGCCATGACATCTTTTTCTGGAATTTTACAAGCTGTTTGAAGGCACAGTCAACTTAGTGTATGTAAACTTCTTACCTGCTGAAATTGTGATACAGTGAATAATAAGTAAAATAATCTGTCTGTAAACAGTTTTTGGAAAAATGACTTGTGTCATGCACAAAGTAGATGTCCTAACCGTCTTGCCAAAACTATAGTTTGTTGACAAGAAATGTGTGGATTGGTTGAAAAATTAGTTTTAATGACTCCAACCTAAGTGTATGTAAACTTCTGACTTCAACCGTACCTTAAGTGAAAGTCCCCCAGTAAAATACTACTTGAGTAAAAGTCTAAAAGTATTTGGTTTTAAATATACTTAAGTATCAAAAGTAAATGTAATGGCAAAAATATACTTAAGTATCAAAAGTAAAAGTATAAATAATTTCAAAGTGCGTATGTTTAGCAAATCAAACAGCACAATTTTTATTTTATTTTCATTTACAGATAGCCAACACTCAGACATAATTTACAAATGAAGCATTTGTGTTTAATGAGTCCGCCCGATCAGAGGCAGTAGATGTGCCAGGGAAAACATATGGAGTAAAAAGTACATTATTTTCTTTAGGAATGTAGTGAAGTAAAAGCAAAAGTTGTCAAAGATATAAATAGTAGGTGGGGGGCGTCCCCAATGAAAGTTACGCCCCTGCTATACTGTATGAATTCCAGGTCCTTTTGAAGGACATGTTGTGCACTAAAAAACGAATATGTAACCCTGTAAAAACTAGTTGTATTTTAAAACCTAAAATGTTGATACAAATACCTGTTATTGAAGTTACAAAGTTATTTGTTGAATATTAGGGTTTTACATTGTGTCAAAAGCTTTGATCCTATTGAGATGCATTGCATTGACAATTGTACACTGTCGCTTTAAGAATGTCAGCGACATTGTTCGCGAGTCCATAGGAATCCCTCATAGATTCACCTGGCGCCCCTGAGTAGAGTAACGTAAACTCGTACATCGCCTTGGTCCGTACAATAGCCCTTATTTTAGCGCCCCAAAAACGTAATACTTCCAGATCAACTGTAATGTCAATATCTTTGTAAAGCACAATTTCTCCCCTTTCCAACAGAATCAATTACATAACCTAAACACTGCCCGTTTCTGCATAATTCAAGCAGGCAATGAGCCCCGTTGGGTCTGTTTTTAAATGGCGGGTGGGGAAGCGAAACTAATGCGTGATAGTGAGAAGGAGAGATGTGTGGGAAAATTGCTTTTTTCACTCGATCTGTCCAACTTATCACCTTATCGCCTCTAAAATGTAAATAAAACACTATAAAGAGTTTATATAATGTGTCATTACATACCTATTTGAAGGTTTGTGTCGAATTTGAATTGGGTTTTTAGGGCGGTGCTAAAGTGATCTTAGAAGTAAATCAGCGACTTTGAGAATGATGATCACATGCAATGATGACGCAAAAAATGACCAGGTATCCCCCCTTACCCCCGTCACTGTCCATTTCTTGTTTTTAAACTATGAGAGAAGTGCTAATCCTGGTAGAGAGAGATTGTAAGACAGAAATAGTTTCTTTATGCGTGCTGTACGTTACGACATGACACATCACGATGTAACGGAGGGTCCGTTTTTTCAACTTTCCTCCAATACTATAGAGCCATTACCATGTCGATCAGCGCTTTAATAGAAACCTAGTTCAAACCTCCGATTATGAAGTCAACAAAGTCACTACAGTCCCATTAGTTTTCTTTGTAGCCTCGTTTGAATGTTGCGGTTGCGCACATTTGTACGGAATGGGGTGAGTTTACGTTACAGCCGTAGGATACTCCCACTACTCTCATGTAATTAGCCTAACTTTTGGCAGCGTCCTAAGCAAACTACTACACTTTTTTGATGTTCAATAAACGTTTTCAGCACCCTCACATATCGTTATTAACATATTTGGCTGTCACAACAACAAATGATTTGCATGATACTTATTCTGCCTTTCTAATTTGTTACCCGACCTGCTAACACTGACAGTAAAGCTAATAAAGCTGTTGCATTATACATCACTGTTTGTTTACTCCTAGCTTTTTATTTCGGTTAGCTGACATTAGCTGGCTGGCTAGCAAGAGAGTCAAATCCTACCAAATGGCCCATATTAGCCTATGGCGATATATAAACCTACTTGGTGGAATCTCCAGGTTTGCAAAAATATCCAAATGCAGAGGAATATTATAGCTGTTATTTGGACGGATACAGCTCACTAGTCCTTACTACAAGCTAACTAGCAAGCCTTATGCAATACACATAGATAGGTAGATACAAACACGTTTTAGCGACTTGAAAGGTGAGGAAGTGCTTCAAACACACAATGTATCGAGTAACCAGTCAGTTGGAATCGTCTCTTTGGCTGGTAATCACGATATACATTCCATTAGAAGGTCTATCTGTTCATGCTAACATTTTTACGTTTAGAAAGAAAGTATTTTTAGGTATGAGGTAGTTTGTTGATTAAGACGACATGGACGTATGTTAAAAACGAACAACCATGCATATCCAAAATGTTTATAGAATGATTTTTTTTTTTAAGAATACAGTCGTTGTCGGGTTGTGAGTAGAGTAGGCAATTTTAGCAATGGAGTAATGGGAGTACCTTATGGATTTACCCTACTCATGGGCTTTGTCATGTTAAGCCCTGCCTCGCCATGTGTATCTCTCCATTCATTGCCATGATCATTGATCTCCTGAGGAAACTTTTCTATTATTTTTGTGCCCCCCAAATGTTTGGATACACTGGTAAAGTTACAAGGTTGTTAGCTAGCTAGCTAATGAGGTAACATGACTGAACAAGGCGCTAACGGCCCGCACGTAGTTTCAGAACTGTCCACGACATGGTTTGTGAATGTTAAATGCGGCCCGCCAATGATGCATTCGGCTGCAACATAGTGTAATAATAAGGGGCACAACTTTTGAACAGTTTAGGCTGGAACCAAGCAGTTTTCTCTTTAGTAATGGTGCAACCACAATGTTCACAAGTCTCCGTCTCTAGCGCACGCTGAAACAGTTGCCCAAAAGCACACCGGTGCTTCCAAATTCAAATTCCAAGTCAAACAGCAAAATATTTAGGAGCATGTGTGACCAAAATGTTTGCACTTTAGAGCTCTGCTCTGGGGCCAACTCAATACTCTTTATGAGCCTCGCTGTGTGGAAAAGTACATTGACTGTGTTAAAACTTTAAGACCAACTGGTGTATGTGGCACCCTCTGTGTTAATGGAATAAGAAAAAAACGATTCCTTTTTGCCAACTGTATTAGCTGTTATTCTGAGGCGTCAGTATGTTTATATGTCCAGTGTATCCTGGCCCATTGGCCATTTGTGTATACTAGACTTGATTATATTTTGCAGTCCGTGCACGTTAATACCTGTTAGGGTACACCTGACCTAAATTGACACTGTGTATTTTCAGACTCCCACTATGTTGGAAAAGTGAGAGGCATGCCTAATGTGTGTCTGGCTGGCTATTTTTCACTGAACAGACACCACCCGAATGGAAAAACATCTTTATGAATGTTTCTCAGCATGTTTATTTATAAGCAGTGTTCGGTACATAACTTGGACAGGGGCTTGGTGTGTTGGCTTGTGAAACGGTCTTTTTACCCGAAAGTCTTTAGTCTGAAATTGCTTCCGTCTTACAAAATGTAAGCCACGTGAGTCACCCTGGACGGATAGGTAAATCTTCTTGACAAACAAAAACAAACACTTTCTGTCCTGAGATTTGCTATTAATGCCTAATAAGGAAATTTGTGGTTGGGGTATATGGTTTGTCTGGGATAAGTGTGGGTTGAAGTAATGCAAATGCATACAGAGAGGAGAATGAGGAAGGTGATGGTGACCTTTTGGTGATGGTGACCTCACAAAGATGGCTTCACTTTACAGTAGACACAGTGGAAGGATAGGCCAGGACTGATGGAAAGGCCAGCGCTGCCCCAACACTAGCGTAGGCTCACTGTCTCAGATTGGAGGATTAGGGAGAGGGAGAGGGAGAGGGAGAGAGGAGAGAGGAGGAGAGGCAGCGGGTGGAGAGCGAGGGGGGGGGGGACGTTCTGCTGCACAGCTGTGTGTGACGGCGTAGGGAATCCAGACAGCTTGAAAAACTGTTTCCGAAAGCCGGTGGCTCCATGACAAGCTTCTTCCACACACACACACGCATACATACACAATCAGGGGATTTCTACGCCCCATATGCTGTCTCATGGTAATAAACTGTTCTTTGTTTTGATATGCCTGTGTTTGTGCACGTGTGAGGGTGGACTGGGAGTGTGTGTTTGTGTGTGTGTGTGTTCTTACATCAGTATCCCTTAAGGTTAAGGCCACCCTTTTACTCAAAATACATATTGGAAAAGAGTCAACTTCATAACTGTATTTTCCATGTGTCACTCAACCCATGGAAGCCATGTGCACTGTTTCCATCTACACCCCCCTCCAACCCTTCCACACACACACAAACTCTCACATCCCTAGCGTGTGCAGCTCTTGCCCTGCTCAGTCAGACCAGACGCATCACAAGCCCCAAACTCACGTCATCTCAAAGGGCCCAACTGATTCAAGGGGCCTATGGCTACAAGGAGGGGCCAGTTCATGTGTGAATCAGGGGCCCACCCGTCACTCTCACTGCCTCTGTAGTCGCTGAGTAAGGATCCAGTCAGAACTGGGAAGAATACGGTAGCCCCCCTTCTTCTGAGTAAGGATGGTAGACAGACGGTCAGTCCAAATGCTGACCATGTTGCGTGTTCAAGGCCATTAAAGTAGCCTGTACATTATTAGTAACTTTGTTTTTCACTTCGGGCAGCCTGTGACTTTTACTGTTGTTATGTTAAATGCTTTGACGTGCAAGATAATAAATATTTGGCTAGTCATTTTGGCGGAGATTGTTTTGTCTTCTCTTTTTTCCCCATCGTTTAATGTGGAGCGAGATCCCATTCTCTTTTTATGAATTGCTTAGATAAGCGGAAGGAGTCTAAATAGTTTATTGATAACAGGCTTTTTCTCGCTTTTCATTCAGATTTTTCAGAGGTTCACTCACATCAAACCATGTTGCTCCAAAAGTATTATTAAAATGTATAAAAGTATTATTTCACGAAGGTACCATTCGGATTAGATTTTTATTTTGAATTTAGTTTGTGTTTTTGCTCGTTCTTTATGGGCAATTGGTTAACAGCAGTTTTAAAAGAGGCATAACAACATGACAAAAAACTTAGAATAATAACAAACAGCATATTTTACAGAAAGATAACACCAACTATACACTATATAAAAGGACTGAGGTAAACAGTCAGGTAAAGTACTATAAGTAGCAGCATCTGAGGTAAAGTACTATGAGTAGCAGCATCTGAGGTAAAGTACTATAAGTAGCAGCATCTGAGGTAAAGTACTATAAGTAGCAGCATCTGAGGTAAAGTTAATCAATATTAACAATATCAACCAGCAATATCAGTTTGCTATCTTTAAGAGAGTAATAACTGAAGGGATAAATTACTCTTGCCTTAGGATGTGCTGAAGTTCTGCTCTGTATCATACATGAGACTAACAAGAGCTGTATCGTCAGAAAAGTTGTCTCATTGTTGAATAGTTTGTATGCTTACTGGCTAGTGGCTACTGTGATATTTATATTAAATTTGAGCTGCGGAGCAAGAATGTTGTGTTGCCATCCACATAGAAAGGTAAGCCAAGGTTGTAATCTAAATTGAAAAATATATATCTCTTTCGCCACTCTGCTCCTCAGACTCCCCTTCAACTTTCGTCATTGTAAATAATCTCTGTAACTCTGGATAAGAGCATCTGCTAATTGACTAAAATGTAAATGTAAATAAATCCTAGTGTAACGCTTTTCGTAGGTGGAAGAAGGAGCGGACCAAGGTGCTGCGTGGTAAATGTTCATGTTGTAAACTTAATCAAAACTGAACACTAAACAAAATAACAACGAGGAATAACGAGAACGAAACAGTTCTGTCAGGTGATACACACAAAACAGAAAATAACTACCCACAAATCATAGTGGGAAAACAGGCTGCCTAAGTATGGTTCTCAATCAGAGATAACGATTGACACCTGCCTCTGATTGGGAACCATACCAGGCCAAACACAGTAATACAAAAACATAGAATACAAAACATAGAATGCCCACCCCAACTCACGCCCTGACCAAACTAAAACAGAGACATAAAAAAGGAACAAAGGTCAGGACGTGACACCTAGCATGACACTTTGTCTCTTCATGTAACGACGTCCGTCTGTTGTAAGAAGAGAGTCAGACCGAAATGCAGCGTGTAGGTTACTCATGACTTTAATGAAAGTATCGCGGTACATGAAATAACTGATATAAGAAAACAACAACGAAACGTGAAACTAATTACAGCCTATCTGGTGACTACAACACAGAGACAGGAACAAACACCCACAAAATACAAAGCGAAACTCAGGCTGCCTAAATACGGTTCCCAATCAGAGACAAAGATAAGCACCTGACTCCAATTGAGAATCGCCTCAGGCAGCCAAGCCTAACAACACCCCTAATCAGCCGTGATCCCAAATATTACAAACCCCAATACGAAACACAACATATAAACCCATGTCACACCCTGGCCTACCCAAACATATAACAAAAACACAAAATACAATGACCAAGGCGTGACAGAACCCCCCCTAAGGTGAGACTCCCGGACGCACCTCAAGAGCATAGGGAGGGTCCGGGTGGGCGTCTGTCCATGGTGGCGGTTCTGGCTCGGGACGTGGACCCCACTCCATTAATGTCCTAGTTCCTCCCCTTCGCGTCCTGGGATCATCCACCTTCTCCGCCGACCATGGCCTAATAGTCCTCACCCAGATCCCCACATAACTGAGGGGCAGCTCGGGACAGGGGGGCAGCTCGGGACAGAGGGGCAGCTCAGGACAGAGGGGCAGCTCAGGACAGAGGGGCAGCTCGGGACAGAGGGGCAGCTCGGGACAGAGGGGCAGCTCGGGACAGAGGGGCAGCTCGGGACAGAGGGGTATCTCAGGACAGAGGGGCATCTCAGGACAGAGGGGCATCTCAGGACAGAGGGGCATCTCAGGACAGAGGGGCATCTCAGGACAGAGGGGCATCTCAGGACAGAGGGGCATCTCAGGACAGAGGGGCATCTCAGGACAGAGGGGCAGCCCGGGACCGAGGGGCAGCTCGGGACAGAAGGGCAGCTCGGGACAGAAGGGCAGCTCGGGACAGAAGCAGCCCGGGACTGAGGGGAAGCCCGGTACTGAGGGGAAGCCCGGTACTGAGGGGAAGCCCGGTACTGAGGGGAAGCCCAGTACTGAGAGGAAGCCCAGTACTGAGAGGAAGCTCAGGCAGGTAGTAGGCTCCGGTAAATCCTGGCTGGCTGGCGGAACTGGAAGATTCAGGTTGACAAGCAGATCTGGAAGAGACTGGTTGTCTGGCAGATCTGGAAGAGACTGGTTGTCGGGCAGATCTGGAAGAGACTGGTTGTCGGGGAGATCTGGAAGAGACTGGTTGTCGGGGAGATCTGGAAGAGACTGGTTGTCGGGGAGATCTGGAAGAGACTGGTTGTCTGGCGGCGCTGGGCAGACGGGAGACTCCGGCAGCGCAGGAGAGGAGAAAGGCTCTGGCTGCGCTAAACAGGCGGGAGACTCCAACAGCGCAGGAGAGGAGAAAAGCGCTGGCTGCGCTAAACAGGCGGGAGACTCCGATAGCGCAGGAGAGGAGAAAGGCTCTGGCTGCGCTAAACAGGCGGGAGACTCCAACAGCGCAGGAGAGGAGAAAAGCGCTGGCTGCGCTGAACAGACGAGGCGCACTGGAGGCCTGGTGCGTGGTGCTGGAACTGGTGGTACTGGCTCGAGGACACGCACAGGAAGCCTGGTGCGGGGAGCTGCTACCGGAGGACTGGTGTGTAGAGGTGGCTCTGGATAGACCGGACCGTGAAGGCGCACTGGAGCTCTTGAGCACCGAGCCTGCCCAAGCTTACCTGGCTCGATGCCCACTCTAGCCCGGCCAATAGGAAGGGCTGGTATGTGCCGCAGCTGGCTCTGCACCCGCACTGGAAACACTGTGCGCTCCATAGCATAACACGGTGCCTGCCCGGTCTCTCTAGCCCAACGGTGAGCACAGGGAGTATGCGCAGGTCTCCTACCTGGCATAACTATTCTCCCTTCTAGCCCCCCCAATATTTTTTTGGGGCTGTTTTTCCGGTTTCCAACCGCGTCGCAGTGCTGCCTCCTCATACCTGCGCCATTCCGCTTTAGCCGCGTCTATTTCTTCCTTGGGACGGCAATATTCTCCCGGCTGCGTCCAGGGTCCTTTACCGTCTAATATCATCTCCCAAGACCAGAAGTCCTCATATTGCTGCTCCTCACAATTAACAGGGAGAGTAGGCTCAGGTCTGACTCCTGACTCAGCCACTCTCTCTCTGCGCTCTCCCCCGTTACTTTCGGTTTTCGCTCTGCGTCGCCGTGTTTTCCTCTTAGACTCCATTAGCCTGTAGCCCCCTTCGCACTGCTGAAGCGAATCCCAGGCGGGCTCCTGCACTCGCCCTGGGTCGGCCGCCCACCTGTCGATTTCTTCCCACGTCGTATAATCCATGCTTCTGCTGTCCATAACGTCCTCCTTTAGATCCTGCCAGTTCACACGCTGCTCGGTCTGTGAGTGGTGGGTGTTTCTGTAAGGACGTTCGTCTGTTGTAAGAAGAGAGTCAGACCGAAATGCAGCGTGTAGGTTACTCATGACTTTAATGAAAGTATCGCGGTACATGAAATAACTGATATAAGAAAACAACAACGAAACGTGAAACTAATTACAGCCTATCTGGTGACTACAACACAGAGACAGGAACAAACACCCACAAAATACAAAGCGAAACTCAGGCTGCCTAAATACGGTTCCCAATCAGAGACAACGATAAGCACCTGACTCCAATTGAGAATCGCCTCAGGCAGCCAAGCCTAACAACACCCCTAATCAGCCGCGATCCCAAATATTACAGACCCCAATACGAAACACAACATATAAACCCATGTCACACCCTGGCCTACCCAAACATATAACAAAAACACAAAATACAATGACCAAGGCGTGACACTTCAAGGTGTTTATACAGTGCATTCGGAAAGTATTTAGACCCCTTGATGTTTTCCACATTTTGTTACATTGCAGCCTAATTTAAAATAGCTTAACTAGTTTTTTTCCCCTCATCAATCTACACACGATACCCCATAATGACAAAGCAAAAACATGTTTTTGGAAAATGTTGCACATTTACTAAAAAACTGAAATACCAAATTTTCATACGTATTCAGACCATTTACTCAGTACTTTGTTGAAGCATTTTTGGCAGCAATTACAGCCTTAGCACACCTGTATTTGGGGAGTTTCACCCATTCCTCTCTGCAGATCCTCTCAAGCTCTGTCAAGTTGGATGGGGAGCGTCGCTGCACAGCTATTTTCAGGTCTCTCCAGAGATGTTCAATCCGGTTCAAGTCTGAGCTCTGGCTGGGCCACTCAAGGGAATTCAGAGACAAGCCACTCCTGCATTGTCTTGGCATTGTGCTTAGGCTTGTTGTCCTTTCGGATGGCGAACCTCCGCCCCAGCCTGAGGTCCTGAGCGCTTTGAAGCAGGTTTTAATCAAGGATCTCTCTGTACTTAGCTCCGTTCATCTTTGCCTCGATCCTGACTAGTTTCCCAGTCCCTGCCGCAGAAGAATATCCCCACAGCATGATGCTGCCACCCCCATGCTTCACCGTAGGGATGGTGCCAGGTTTTCTCCAGACGTGATGCTTGGCAATCAGGCCAAAGAGTTCAATCTTGGTTTCATCAGACCGGAGAATCTCATGGTCTGAGAGTCTTTAGGTGCCTTTTGGAAAACTCCAAGCAGGCTTTCATGTGCCTTTTACTGATGAGTGGCTTCCGTCTGAACACTCTACCATAAAGGCCTGATTGGTTGTCTTTCTTGAAGGTTCTCCCATCTCCACAGAGGAACTCTAGAGCTCTGTCAGAGTGAACATCGGGTGCATGGTTACCTCTCTGACCAAGGCCCTTCTCCCCCGGTTGCTCAGTTTGGCAGGGTGGCCAGCTCTAGGAAGAGTCTTGGTTGTTCCAAACTTCTTCCATTTCCACCTTCAATGCTGTAGAAATGTTTTGGTACCCTTCCCCAGATCTGTGCCTCGACACAATCCTGTCTTGGAGCTCTACGGACAATTCCTTCGACCTCATGGCATGATTTCTGCTCTGACATGCACTGTCAACTGTGGGACCTTATATAGACAGGTGTGTGGACTCCGATCAAGTTGTAGAAACATCTCAAGGTTGATCATTCAAAACTGGATGCACCTGAGCTTAATTTAGAGTTGCATAGCAAAGGGTCTGAATACTGATGTAAATAAGGTATTTCAGTTTTTTTTAATCAAATATTTCATACATTTTAGAATAGGGCTGTAATATTGACAAATTTGGAAAAGGTTAAGGGGTCTGAATACTTTCCGAAGGCACTGTATATCAAGTGTAAAAAAGGTATTTCTGTTTTTTTTAAATCAAATATTTCATACATTTTAGAATAGGGCTGTAATATTGACAAATTTGGAAAAAGTTAAGGGGTCTGAATACTTTCCGAAGGCACTGTATATCAAGTTCAAAGGGGTGAGGATGGCATCATCATATGCATGCTCTATATGCAAATCGCAAAGTGTTGAATGTTATCAACCATCTCAACTAGTCTATGATAACTTTGGGACCGATTCAGAGTTGAGATAAGTACGAGCCACTCTTATTTTCACGTAAATGTCAATTGGAAACTTGTGAATTCATTGAATAGATCTCAAGTCAGAACAATTGCTCCGTTTCTGAAGGAAGTCTGGCTTGGTGCCCTTTGGAAAATGTGATAACATAATGAGTCATATATAGTGTGTGTACCGGATGTAGCATAGGACATGTGTTTGTTGTAAAGACAACTCTTTTTATGACAAACTCTCAATGCTTGCAGCTCTTTTTCCTTCTCTACTCATGTGATTGCTAAATCAAATGAGAGCGATATAATGGAATAGCTTATTGTGTGGATCGAGCACTGTACTATTTGGATTGAGCACTTTACTGTACACGTAGGTTCATAGTTACGTGTTTCAGAACTACTGTAGTTACCATTCCGGCAAATCAAAATGAGTTCTGTGAACGTTTTCAGAACATTCATTAGGTTGCCTCAAAAGTTCTAAAAACACAAAAACTGTCCCGTTGTGCTGATGATTGCACAATCTTTGTATAAAGCATTCACCTGGTGTTGCTAGAACACATGTTGCTATTACATTACCTGGAAACCTAATAAGAACATCAGGGGAATGTTCTGTGAGTTGTTGAGCAAAACATTTTAATGAACGTTAGGAGAACATTCTAAGGATATTTCATTTAAAACATAAACAAACCAAAAATAACATTTTGTGAACAAAAGCATTATTTGAATGTTTTTGGGATGTTATCGTCCGAGTGTTAGATAAAACCCTAACTGGACCTTAATGGAAATTTTAGCTAAGAGATAACACCAAAATGTAAATAGAGTTGAAGTCGGAAGTTTACATACACCTTAGCCAAATACATTTAAACTCTGTTTCTGAAATTTATTCAGAGTAAAAATTCCCTGTCTTAGGCCAGTTAGGATCACCACTTTATTTTAAGATTGTGAAATGTCAGAATAATAGTAAAGAGAATTCCCACATTCCCAGTGGGTCAGAAGTTTACATCCACTCAATTAGTATTTGGTAGCATTGCCTTTACATTATTTAACTTGGGTCAAACGTTTCAGGTAGCCTTCCACAAGCTTCCCACAATAAGTTGGGTGAATTTTGGCCCATTCCTCCTGACAGGGCTGGTGTAACTGAGTCAGGTTTGAAGGCCTCCTTGCTCACAAACACTTTTTCAGTTCTGCCCACAAAATGTTCTATAGGACTGAAGTCAGGGCTTTGTGATGGCCACTCCAATACCTTGACTTTGTTGTCCTTAAGCCATTTTGCACCAACTTTGAATGTAATGCCTGGGGGTCATTGTCCATTTGGAAGAACCATTTGCGACCAAGCTTTAACTGATTTAACTGATGTCTTGAGATGTTGCTTCAATATATCCAGATCATTTTCCTGCCTCATGATGCCATGTATTTTGTGAAGTGCACCGGTCCCTCCTGCAACAAAGCACCCCCACAACATGATGCTGCCACCCCTGTGCTTCAAGGTTGGGATGGTGTTCTTCGGCTTGCAAGCCTCCCCCTTTTTCCTCCAAACATAATGATGGTCATTATGGCCAAACAGTTCTATTTTTGTTTCATCAGACCAGAGGACATTTCTCCAAAAAGTATGAACTTTGTCCCCATGTGCAGTTGCAAACCGTAGTCTTGCTTTTATATGATGGTTTTGGAGCAGTGGCTTCTTCCTTGCTGAGAGGCCTTTCAGCTTATGTTGATATAGGACTCATTTCACTGTGGATATAGATACTTGTGTACCTGTTTCCTCCAGCATCTTCACAGGGTCCTTTGCTGTTGTTCTGGGATTGTGACTCGCACCAAAGTACGTTCATCTCTAGGAGACAGAACGTGTCTCCTTCCTGAGCGGTATGATGTCTGCGTGGTCCCATGGTGTTTATACTTGTGTACTGTTGTTTGTCCAGATGAGCTTGGTACCTTCAGGCATTTAGAAATTGCTCCCAAGGATGAAGCAGACTTGTGGAAGTCTACAATTTTTTCTGAGATCTTGGCTGATTTCTTTTGATTTTCCCATGATGTCAAGCAAAGAGGCGCTGAGTTTGAAGGTAAGCCTTGCAATACATCCTCTCAGGTACCCCTCCAATTGACTCAAATGATGTCAATTAGCCTATCAGAAGCTTCTAAAGCCATGACACCATTTTCTGGAATTTTACAAGCTGTTTGAAGGCACAGTCAACTTAGTGTATGTAAACTTCTGACACAAAGTAGATGTCCTAACTGACTTGCCAAAACTATAGTTTGTTAACAAGAAATGTGTGGAGTGGTTGAAAAACTAATTGTAATGACAGCTTTAGTGTATGTGAACTTCTAACTTCAACTGTATACATTAAAAACCCTTTGGGGCACTAGTTGGGTCATTCCACCAATTCGGGGCTTTTTGAGAAGTGTAAGTTAGTAAAAAAAAAAAATGTGTTGTTGATTTTACCGAATTTTAACATTCTGTCAAAGAGTACAGACAGGTTCAACTTCGGAAAACACGTTTTCCCATCTCAATAGGTTAAATTAAATAATCACTGTAGTAAGTGCCTATTAAGTGGCAAGTATCGTAACAGGGTTGACCGTAACAGGGTTGATGATTTAATTTGAAATTAGACATAAATCCCCAGTGGGAATGTGTGTTGTGTGCAACAAGGAGTAGCAATTGAATGCGAGCTTCAGTTCACTTAATAGGGTTCAGTTTCAAATGAGGGACAGATTTAAATGAATCACTAATGACGTGAAATAAAGAATCGTCTTTAGAAATGACATTGTCAAAGCAACAAATAACTAGGGTAAATTATGGTAAAAACGTGGAGGTATTTTGGGGTTAAGTGGTTAAATCTTCCTAAAAGTCACAGAGGGTGCACGAAAGAACATTAGCAATTCTTTATTCATATTAATAATCGGATTTATTGAATTCTACATGTGGTCTATATTCACTTAATTTAATATAACATGCTTTCAAATGCAATATTGATGCACAATTTCTACTTAAAATATCAAAGGGATGCAAAAGGCAGTGTTTTTGAGGAACTTGTGTTTATTAAAGACAAAACCTAATGAAATGCAAAAAAAAAGTCAGAAGAAAACCTGCATGAAACACTTGTATCATCAGCTGCATCGTCGTGACTCAGTAGATGGAATGATTTCCTGTGTAGTAATCAGTGTAGTCAGCTTTCCATCAAAGGTCGTTGAACAGCGTCTGGGGAAAACTCACCCAGCCCGTATCTGGCACTCTGAATAGCCCGTCGGAAATGTTTAGTCAAAGTGTTTGATGTGAGTGGTGTGAGTATTCCTCAGACGTTCTTCACCAGCGGTGTGAAAGCCTTTGACAGGAAGCTTGCCTGTCTGTTTAAAACACACAGCGGGGATTCAAACATACACCGAGTTAATCGACCTGTGCACTGTGACACACCTTTCAAGACAATTTCTCATACATGTCAATTGCAGTGCCTAGTTCATTTACCTGTTCAATCCTCGCTACATATTCAATCCCGGGAAAAAGGTAGGAAGAGGAAGAGAAAAAGGGGAATGAAAGTGAAAGGGTTTTATTCGACACGAGGAGAAGCCTCGCCATGAATGATAGTGTCATTCTCTACCTTCCCCCCAGGAGTTCAAAGATTTTGACATGCCTCACTTGTGGTCACTTTGTCCAGTCTGATTCCTCTTTGAAACGATGCCATGTCCTGGCGGGGAGTGAAAGCAGTGGGCAGGGTGAAGGGAAGTGAGGAATAGTCTCGGCGTTCAAAGCCATCTCTCTGTCAGTGAATCAGATAGCCCTGATCTTCGTGGAGAGAGAGAGTGTGACGCACGGGCTGAATCCCTCGCCATCTTTCTTGCCCGAGGATTATTGTTGGCCGCCCACCACTCTACCCCCTTCACCCCTGATGACTCACCGCCGTATGGTACCATGGTACCGACCTCACACCTGCGCCTCTGATCCTCAGCATCGATTGAACACGGCTTCACCTGTCAACGTGACGCCAACAATCCGGATCCCTTCTGAACTTTTTTCTTTACTTCCTTTCATCCTCCTTCTCTCGAATTCACACAATCCAAGAAGAGACACAAAGAAAAGAAAGACCATATAGAAGAAAATAAGTTACCGCGTAGGTTCCATCTGTAGAAGTAATTGATGCCAGTTCTAGCTGTCACTTTTATCCTGTGGATAAATCAGTGTTTCCCTGTGAACAGGTGCTTCATTTAGAATACGTAAAAAAATATCCAATTATTTCGGAGAGCTTGAGTGGTGATGCACTGCTGTAGTGACACAAAGTGTACTATCTGATATTGTCACACTCCTCCTGAACTGTTTACCACACTCCCCTATGTATTTGTTTGGACAGTGAAGCTAAAACTTTTCATTTGGCTCTATGCTCCAGCTTTTTGGATTTGAGATCAAATGTTTCATATGAGGTGACAGTACAGAATGTCACCTTTTATTTGAGGGTATTTTCATACATATCTGTTTACCGTTTAGAAATGAATGCACTCACTTATATGAAGAACTGCACACCTTTGACTGTAAGTACACACCAAGCCAAACTTAGTCCGTTCTAAAATAATTAAGAACTGCTCTTTTCTCAACAGAGGAAGTCGCCTTGCCGGGAGACCAAATCTCTCAATGAAGTCAAAAGGGCATTGGATAGCACTTTAATGGAAAAAAAAGGTATGTTCTCTATGTTGCCCCCTATCTTTGATTAAAACAGATATTAAACAGTTTTACAAAATGTTGTTGCCCCATCTCAAGGATTACTTACTTAAATTGGTCCACACGGACCAAAGCGGGTTTGTTAAAAAAATATTACAAATCTTAAATACTTCCTCAATAACAACAGCTCCTTGGGCTGTTTTATCTCTCAATGCAGAAAAGGCTTTTGAAAGACTACAATGGTCATATCTCTGGTCTGTCTTGGAACAAATGGGAATTGGCTCCAATTTCATTAATATGATTAAAGCGCAACATGCCTGGGTCTCCAGAGTGGCGCAGCGGTCAGTGATTGAGGCGTCACTACAGACCCGGGCTGGTTCCCAGGCTGTGTGCGGGAGTCCCATAGGGTGGCTCACAATTGGCCCAGCTTCGTCCAGGTTAGGGGAGGGTTTGGCCGAGGGGCTTTACTTGGCTCATCGCACTCAACAACAATTCCTTGTGGCGGGCCGGGCGCCTTCAGGCTGACCTCTGTCATCAGTTGAATGGTGTTTCCTCTGACACATTGGTGCAGCTGGCTTCCGGGTTAAGCGGGCGAGTGTTACGAAGAGCGGTTTGGCGGCTTATGTTTAGGAGGATGCATAACTCGACCTTCGCCTCTCCCGAGCCGGTTGGTGAGTTGCAGCAATGAGACAAGATCGCAATTGGATATCACAAAATTGGGAATGATAAATACAAAACAAAAAAAGAGAAGATTTCTGCTGGTAGGCAGCACTGATGCAAAAAAAGATGTTGACTCTTAGATGGCAATTACCTCACTCTCTCCCAATTCGCCAGTGGATACAGTTACTATTAGAAGTTATGACATTATAATGATTGACAGCGAGAATGAATGGTGCTAGTCAAAGAACAATAGATGGACACATGTTGGATGGGTGGGGTTGGAGGTATGGGCTGAGAGGTTGGGGGTGGAGGCTCACTCCCTTTCCTTTACATACTAAATGTATAATTACTTTTTAACTCTGTAATATGATCATAATGATCAATAGTTTGTATTTAAATCAAATCAAATCACATTTTATTTGTCATGGTTAGCAGATTCATTTGAGTGTAGTGAAATGCTTGTGCTTCTAGTTCCTACAATGCAGTTGCCACTGCACTGAGGCTAGGTAACACGGTCACCACCGATAAATCCATGATAATCGAAAACTTCAACAAGCATTTCTCAACGGCTGGCCATGCCTTCCGCCTGGCTACTCCAACCTCGACCAACAGCTCCCCCCGCAGCTACGCTACTCGCCCAAGCCTCGCCAGATTCTCCTTTACCCAAATCCAGATAGCAGATGTTCTGAAAGAGCTGCAAAACCTGGACCCGTACAAATCAGCTGGGCTTGACAATCTGGACCCTCTATTTCTGAAACTATCCACCGCCATTGTCGCAACCCCTATTACCAGCCTGTTCAACCTCTCTTTCATATCGTCTGAGATCCCCAAGGATTGGAAAGCTGCCACAGTCATCCCTCTCTTCAAAGGGGGAGACACCCTGGACCCAAACTGTTACAGACCTATATCCATCCTGCCCTGCCTATCTAAGGTCTTCGAAAGCCAGGTCAACAAACAGGTCACTGACCATCTCGAATCCCACCATACCTTCTCCGCTGTGCAATCTAGTTTCCGAGCCGGTCACGGGTGCACCTCAGCCACACTCAAGGTACTAAACGATATCATAACTGCCATCGATAAAAGACAGTACTGTGCAGCCGTCTTCATCGACCTTGCCAAGGCTTTCGACTCTGTCAATCACCATATTCTTATCGGCAGACTCAGTAGCCTCGGTTTTTCGGATGACTGCCTTGCCTGGTTCACCAACTACTTTGCAGACAGAGTTCAGTGTGTCAAATAGGAGGGCATGCTGTCCGGTACTCTGGCAGTCTCTATGGGGGTGCCACAGGGTTCAATCCTCGGGCCGACTCTTTTCTCTGTATATATCAATGATGTTGCTCTTGCTGCGGGCGATTCCCTGATCTTTTGCACACCAATATCTCTACCTGTACATGACCATCTGATCATTTATCGCTCCAGTGTTAATCTGCAAAATTGTAATTATTCGCCTACCTCCCGATGCCTTTTGCACACAATGTATATAGACTCCCCTTTTTTTCTACTGTGTTATTGACTTGTTAATTGTTTACTCCATGTGTAATTCTGTGTTGTCTGTTCACACTGCTATGCTTTATCTTGGCCAGGTCGCAGTTGCAAATGAGAACTTGTTCTCAACTAGCCTACCTGGTTAAATAAAGGTGAAATAAATAAAAAAATAAAAAATAATATCTAACAAGTAATCGAACAAACTCACAACAACCATCTTATACACACAAATGTAAGGGATGAATAAGAATATGTACATATAAATATATGTATGAGCGATGGCCGTGTGGCATAGGCAAGATGCAGTAGATGGTATAGAGCAGTATATACATATAAGATGAGTGATGTAGGATATGTAAACATTATTAAAGTGGTGTTATTTAAAGTGACTAATGATAGGCATAGGCAAAACGCAGTCGATGGTATGGAACAGTATAAACATGTGAGATGAGTAATGTAGGATATGTAAACATTATTAATGTGGCATTATTAAAGTGACGAGTGATACCTTTATTAAGTCAATTTATTAAAGTGGCCAGAGATTTGAGTCTGTATGTTGACAGCAGCCTCTCTATGTTATTTATGGCTGTTTAACAGTCTGATGGCCTTGAGATAGAAGCAGTTTTTCAGTCTCTCGGTCCTAGCTTTGATACATCTGTACTTCTGGATGATTCGGGGAGAACAGGCAATGGCTCGGGTGGTTCTTGTCCTTGATGATCTTTTTGGCCTTCCTGTGACATGGGGTGAAGTAGGTGTCCTGGTGGGCAGGTAGTTTGCCCCCGGTGATGCGTTGTGCAGACCACACTACCCTCTGGAGAGCCTTGCGGTTGAGGGTGGTGCAGTTGCCGTACCAGGCAGTGATACAGCCCTACAGGATGCTCTCGATTGTGCCTCTATAAAGTTTGTAAACGTTTGTGAGTGTTTTAGGTGACAAGCCACATTTCTTCAGCCTCCTGAGGTTGAAGAGGCACTGTTGCGCTCTCTTCACCATGCTGTCAGTGTGAGTAGACCATTTCAGTTTGTCTGTGATGTGTACGCCGAGAAACTTCAAACTTTCCACCTTCTCCACTACTGTCCCATTGATGTGGATGGGGGATGCTCCCTCTGCTGTTTCCTGAAGTCCACGATCATCTCCTTTGTTTTGTTGACATTGAGTGAGAGGTTATTTTCCTGACACCACAATCTGAGGGCCCTCACCTCCTCCCTGTAGGCCATCTCGTCTTTGATGGCAATCAAGCCTACCACTGTCGTGTCATCTGCAAACTTGATGATTGAGTTGAAAGCGTGCATGGCCACGCAATCATGTGTGAACAGGGAGTACAGGAGAGGGCTGAGAACGCACCCTTATGGGGCCCCAGTGTTGAGGATCAGTGGGATGGAGATGTTGTTTCCTACAGGCTTTGGTAGCGGTCCATGTCAGTGGCACTGTATTGTCCTCAAAGAGAGCGAAAAAGTTGTTTAAATTGTCTGGGATCAAGATGTCGATGTCCGCGACGGTGCTGGTTTTATTTTTGTAATCTGTGATTGACTGTAGACCCTGCCACATACGTCTCTTGTTTGAGCCGTTGAATTGCGACTCTACTTTGTCTCTATACTGACGCTTTGCTTGTTTGATTGCCTAGCGGAGGTAATAGCTGCACTGTTTGTATTCGGTCATGTTTCCAGTCGCCTTGCCATGAGTTCGGGAAAGACGTATTCCTGGGCTTATGTTGGCAAGTTGTCAGCGCTTTTATATCCTATAGTTCTTCCCGGCTGTATGTAATAAGACTTGAGATTTTCTGAGCTAACAATGTAAGAAATAATACATAAAATAATACATTAAAAAAACAAATAACTGCATAGTTTCCCAAGCACCTGAAGCGAGGCGAACATCTCTGTCGGCGCCATCTTGCAAATGTAATTATTGTTAAGGGATTTTTTTTATCAATAATGACTAATTATGTATACATTTCAATCAGGACTGACTAATCAGAATACTATTATGTTACTGTATAGATGTTTGAATTTTATTTTAATCCTAGTACTGAATATTATGTGTGTAAATATAATCAAGAATTAGAACAATGACTGTCTGTTCCTTGGTAGAAATGAATGAACTTATCATCAGACTGGCGAGAATGCTTATCTACACAGGAAGACCTTGGCTCATAAATTATATTAAATTGGTGTGGGATGATGTGGGAAGGCTTGAGATACTGCCTTTGTACCAGGATGAAGAAGAGACGGGACAGTTTGAAAACTAATGACGTCATTTTCAGTTTATAACCTGTGGTAAACTGTATCATGTTTAGTACTCGGGAATATACACTGCTGATTGATTTTGAGACTGGTCTCTGTCCATTTTATGCAAATAAGAGTCTTACAAATTCCTAGAAGTGGACAGAGTGTTTAATTTAATTGGGTATTAAAACATGTAGGAATTTAATTCCTGTAACAATTATGTACCTTTTTTATCTTTTTTTAAGTGGCAGCCCAGAGGTAAATATGACATGAACTGAGTATGTATGTTTATTGTACCTGTAATAACAAACCAAATACTAAACGTTTGAATACTTTAAAACACATATCTCATAAAACTCCCATTAAACACAGTCTCAAACAGCCGCCTGTCCCTTTTAATAGCCAGGCAACAGCACACATTTCTGCAAATAAACACCTGTTTCAAATAAACGCTGGGTCTAAATGAATTGTTTATGAGGTTACCATGAATTGTTTTTGAAGTTTAATGTTTGATTTGTTACATTAAATCATTCAGTAATGACTCAAAAAAAATGATGTCAATCATCTGTTTTTATCGCCAGTAAGAACCTGCTAGCCATTGGCTGCTAACGGCTGAAAACTGCTAGCTAACTGGAAAGCAGAAAAAAAAGGTAACTACTTCTAGTGGTGAAAGTAAGAATTGATGATAATACACAGTTACATTTTACACATTTATCCAGAGCCGACTTAGAGGAGCAATTAGGGTTAAGTGCCTTGCTCAAGGGAACATTCACAGAGTTTTCATTTAGTCAACTCAGGGATTCCAATCAACCTTTCTGTTACTGGCCCAAAGCTCTTAACCGCTAGGCTGCCTGCAGCCCACAGTCAAAGATGAGAATAATTATTCTGTCAAGGAAAAGTTTTTTTTATATATATAGAGATAAACTAAGACAAAATAAACATGACACAGTGTGTAAATGATAACACATTACTGCAGGAAATTGAGAAAATTATTAAAATATAGGAAGTGAATGCTGCAATTAAACAATTAACTATGCAAATGAGCAAAAGTTGTCTGGTGAAGGAAATAGATGCCTGGCTCAAATAGAATCCTGTCTCTAGAAGCCTGTTGTGTTCAGTGATTTAAGCAATTAATACAGTGCCTTGCAAAAGTATTCTTCCCCCTTGGCATTTTTCTTATTTTGTTGCATTGCAACCAGTAATTTAAATGGATTTGTATTTGTATTTAATGTAATGGACATACACAAAATAGTCCAAATTGGTGAAGTGAAATGAAGAAAAAAAACATGTTTCAAAAAATTCCAAAAAATAAAAAACTGAAAAGTTGTGCATGCATATGTATTCACCCCCATCACTATGATGACCCTAAATAAGATCTGGTGCAACCAATTACCTTCAAAATTCACATAATTAGTTCAATAAAGTCTACCTGTGTGCAATCTAAGTGTCACATGATCTGTCATATGATCTCAGTATATATACACCTGTTTTGAAAGGCCCCAGAGTCTGCAACACCACTAAGAAAGGGGCACCACCAAGCATAAAGACCAAGAAGCTCTCCAAACAGGTCAGGGACAAAGTTGTGGAGAAGTACAGATCAGGGTTGGGTTAAAAAAAAATCGGAATCTTTGAAAATCCAACGGAGAACCATTAAATCCATTATTAAAACATGGAAAAAATATGGCACCACGACAAACCTGCCAAGAGAGGGCCGCTCACCAAAACTCAGACCAGGCAAGGAGAGCATTAATCAGAGGCAACAAAGAGACCAAAGATAACCCTGAAGGAGCTGCAAAGCTCCACAGCGGAGATTGGAGTATCTGTCCATAGAACCACTTTCAGCCGTACACTCCACGGAACTGGGCTTTACGGAAGAGTGGCCAGAAGAAAAGATTTTGCTTAAAGAAAAATATATTTTTTTCACCAAAAGGCATGTGGGAGACTCCCCAAACATATGAAAGAAGGTACTCTCGTCAGATTAGACTAAAATTGAGATGTTTGGTCATCAAGGAAGACATGGTGGTGGCAGCATCATGCTGTCTGGATGTTTTTCATCAGCAGGGACTGGGAAACTGGTCAGAGTTGAAGGAATGATGGATGGCGCTAAATACAGGGAAATTCTTGAGGGAAACCTGTTTCAGTCTTCCAGAGATTTGAGACTGGGATAGAGGTTTACCTTCCTTCAGGACAATGACCCTAAGCAACACTCGAGTGGTTTAATGGGAAACATTTAAATGTATTGGAATGGCCTAGTCAAAGCCCAGACCTCAATCCAACTGATAATATGTGGTATGACTTAAAGATTGCTGTACACCAGCGGAACACATCCAACTTGAAGGAGCTGGAGCAGTATCGCCTTGAAGAATGGGCAAAAATCCCAGTGGCTAGATGTGCCAAGCTTATAGAGACATACCCCAAGAGACTTGCAGCTGTAATTGCTGCAAAAGGTGGCTCTACAAAGTATTGACTTTGGGGGTGAATAGTTATGCACGCTCAAGTCTTATGTTGTTTTTTAAATTCTTGTTTGTTTCACGATAAAAAAATATTTTGCATCTTCAAAGTGGTAGGCATGTTGTGTAAATGAAATGATACAAACCCCCCAAAAATCCATGTTAATTCCAGGTTGTAAGGCAACAAAATAGGAAAAATGCCAAGGGGGTGAATACTTTCGCAAGCCACTGTAGCCTGGGCTATTAATCCTGAAGTTTTTTTTTTATCCTGAAGTTTTACAGTAAGTGAATTTGTGCAAATACTTATTACACCTTCAAATGGGGGGTACTAGATAAATAAAGTGCTTTTATTTCTAAAAGGTCAAACAGATATGTATGAAAATACCCTCAAATAAAAGGTGACATTCTGCACTCCCACCTCATATGAAACATTTGATCTCAAATCCAAAATTCTGGAGTATAGAGTCAAAATAAAAGGTTTTGCTTCACTGTCCAAACAAATAATATCCTCTCTGGGCCAGACAACAGAGCTACGCATTGCTGTCTCTCACAAAGTACCACTCCGTGTCTCTCTGGCAACAGTGGAGGCTGTCAGTGAAGTAAAGTCTTCCCGTTGGTTCAAAGTCAAGGTTGATCTACATCAGTCCATGGCTCAATACGTGATGATGCACATGCCAAACTGAAACAGGTTGACTGCAGCATTACTCCTAATTTTGGGGAATTACTAAAATACAGTTTTGAACATCCGGCAATGGATGAAGCTCAAATAAGACGTGTCTTCGTAGCATCCTAAAACTTTGGACATTTTACATTTTTTTTAAAGGCATTTTGACATGGTTTATCTGTTCGTTAAATGTTAATTGATAGTTAGTTGGGTGTCCTTTATTGCAAAAACAAAAGATTCCCAATTCCGAAAAGACTCTGACGAGGCATGGGAAAGAGAGCCCATCTGACAGCCCTTCTTCAGCTTCGGCGCATGCTAGCTCTGAAGAAGCACCAGAATGGTTCCAAATGGAGATGGGAATTACAAGGGTATTACAACATTTCTGGATACACTTTCTGAACGTCTCAACAAAATGTATGTGCTTGTCTATAAACCCCACGAAGACCAGAAAGTCACTAAGGGGCGAGTGGCATGGCTAGGATTTTGCCTGTGCTTTAGCTCCTTTACGTTTATTTTTTACCCTGAAAAACTCCACCCAAAACTTTTACCCTGAAAAAGTCCTTAACGATTAAAAGCATACCCATAACATGATGCAGCCACCACTATGCTTAAAATGATGGATAGTGGTACTCAGTAATGTGTTGTATTGGATTTACCCCAAACATAACACTTTGTATTCAGGACAAAAAGTAATTTGTTTTGCTACATTTTTTTCAGTATTACTTTAGTGCGTTGTAGCAAATGATTTGGAATATTGCTATTCTGTCGGCTTCCTTCTTTTTACTCAATTAGGTTAGTAATTGTGGACAACTACAATGTTGTTCATCCATCCTCATTTTTCTCCTATAACAGCCATTAAACCCGAACTGTTTAAAGTCACAATTTTCATGTTCCACCTGTCTTGTGCTTGTCTCCACACCCCACGAGGTGTCTCCTATTTTCCTCCATTATCTGTGTCTGCATCTGGGTCATATCCTGAGCCGTGATAGTACGAACTGGCCATGACTGACCTAGCAGACTCAGACCAGCTCCATAATACTGTTTCCTTGCAAGGAGTCACCATTGGAAAACACGAGGAGCTACTTCAGAACCGTATTGAGGGACTTCATAACTTGGAGGAATTCCATGACCATATGTTCAACTCAATACTGGAGCAAGCCACAATGGAAACCTCCAGGGTGCCTCGTAACCTCACTACGAGTGATGCTTCTCCCCACCCTACTCCTGCTTCCCGAGAACTCCGCTTACCTCCTCCGGAGCGCTATGCTGGAGATCCTGGAACCTGCCGGGCATTTCTCTACCAGTGCTCCCTCATCTTTGAGCTACAGCCCTCTTCATTTCCTTTAGATTGGTCGAAGATAGCGTATCTTATAACACTGATGTCTGGAAGGGCGCTCACCTGGGCTACAGCGGTGTGGGATCAACAACCCGCATTTGCCTTAGTCTGGATGATTTCGTGGACACCAAAATCATCCAGACTAAGGACACAGACTCCCCGGAGTCCGGGAGAGAGGCGGCTCGGAAGCTACTTCGTCTGCGTCAAGACTCTCGCATTGTTGCAAACTATGCGGTAGACTTTCGCATGCTGGCCGCCGAGAGTGCCTGGAATCCGGAGTCCGGAGTCCCTGTTCATGGATTATCGGAGGAAATCGAAGACAAACTCGCAGTTACCAAGGGACCTCAACTCCCTCATAGCCTTGACTATAAGGATCCAACAGTTGCCTGTATTGTGGTACTACAGGACATTACATATCCACCTGCCCAGTAAAAGAACAGGCTCATCAGTAGGTACGGGTATGCTGGTGGGCCATACAGGGAGTCTCCAAACTTCCATTACTCATACTCCTCTCCACACTATCCTGCTGTGGAGTGACCGTTCAAAATCTCTCCAGGTGCTCATTGACTCTGGGGCTGACGAGAGCTTCATGGACACTACCCTGGTATCTGAGCTGGGTATCTCTACTCAACTCCTCTCCATTCCAATGGACGCTAGAGCTTTGGACCGATTCTCCATTGGCAGGGTCACTCACCGTACGCTTCACATTAACCTGCAAGTGTTGGGTAATCACAGTCCATACAGTTTCTACAAATTGAATCTCCTCATACATCTGTGGTTTTGGGATTGTCATGGCTCCAGAGACACAACCCCCTGATCGACTGGGCTACTGGTTCTGTCCTGGGCTGGAGCCCATTCTGCCACGCACATTGCCTTAAGGCGGTGGAGCCTGCCCTGAGACATCCTTCTGCGGGCTTGGGAAAAGTCACAGATCTCTCTGCCGTTCCCGCGGAGTACCAGGATTTCCGGGAGGTCTTCAACAAGGCTCGCGCCACATCCCTTCCTCCGCATCGACCCTACAAATGTGCTATTGACCTCCTCCCGGGCACCTCACCACCTTAGGGGTGGCTTTATTCCCTCTCTGGTCCGGAGACCAAGACCATGGAGGTATACATTGAGGACTCTCTAACTGCCAGGAGCATGCGTCCTGCTGCCTCCCCTGCGGGAGCAGGGTTTTTCTTTGTGCATAATAAGGCCAATCAGGACCTGGAGACTTCTCTTCATTGCCTCATCTCCGCAAACCCCACCACCTGGAGCGAGCAACTTGGTTGGAATATGCCTGCAACTCTCCTTCCTGCTCAGCCACTGGACTCTCGCTCCTCAAGTTTTCCTTGGGTTACCAGCCCTCGCTCTTCCCTGAGCAAAAGGAAGATGTCAGCATACCCTCGGCCCGGATGTACGTCCGCTGTTGTCGGTGTACCTGGAAGAGAGCCCAGTCCGCTCTTCTTAAGACCACCTCCAGGTATCGGAAACAGGCGGATCGCCACTGGACCCTGGCTCCCCACTATCGGCCCGGGCAGAAGGTATGGCTGTCCACCAGTGACCTGCCCCTCCAGGTGGCGTCACAAAAACTCCCCCCCCCATTTTATTGGTCCATTCCCCATCTCCAAAGTCCTTAGCCCCTCTACTGTTTGTCTTCTGTTTCCCCGTACCCTCCGTCTACATCCCACTTTTCATGTGTCTAGGATTCCAGTACCTGGTTGACTGGGAGGGTTATGGCCCGGAGCAGGGGTGCTGGGTTCCCACTAGGAACATCCTGGACCCAGTCCTCATCGCTAAGTTCCGCCGCCGACACCCCGGTCTACCAGGTATGTGCCCTGCTAGGACGCCATGTGGTGCCCTTAGAGAGGGGAGGGGGGATAAGGTCACACCATGATCTGTTTCACCTGTCTTGTGCTTGTCTTCACCCCCCACCAGGTGTCTCCTATTTTTCCCCATTATCCCCTGTGTATTTATACCTGCGTTTTCTGTTTGTCTGTTGCCAGTTCGTCTTGTCTCATCAGGTCATCCCAGCGTGTTTTCTGTGTGTTACCTTTTCTCTAGTTTTGTTTTCTAGTGTTCCCGGTTCTGACCTTTCTGCCTGCCCTGACCCTGAGCCTGCCTGCCGTTCTGTCCCTTGTTGACTGCCTTGGATTATGAACCTCTGCTTGCCCTCGACCTGCCCTTTAGCCTGACCCTTTGTGATAATAAATATTCTGAGAACCGAACCATCCGCCTCCTGTGTCTGCATCTTGGTCATATCCTGAACCGTGATACCATTGGCCTCATGGTGAAATCCCTGAGGGGTTTTCTTCCTCACCGGCAACTGAGTTAGGAAGGACGCCTGTATCTTTGTCGTGACTGTGTGTATTGATACAGCATCCAAGGTGTAATTAATATCTCACACTGCTCAAAGGGATATTCATGCTTTTGTATTTTTTCCCATCTACCAATACGTGCCTTTCTTTACGATGCATTGGAAAAGCTCCCTGGTTTTTGTTGTTGAAGCGGTGTTTGAAATTCACTGTTAGACTGAGAGACCTTACAGATAATTGCATGTGTGTGGTACAGAGATGAGGTAGTCATTCAAATAGAATTTTAAACACTATTATTGCACACAGAGGAAGTCCATTCAACATATTATGTGACTTGTTAAGCAAATGTTTACTCTTGATCTTATTTAGGCTTGCCATAACAAAGGTGTTGAATACTTATTGACACAAGACATTTCAGATGTTTTATTAATTTGTTAAAATTTCCACTTTGACTTGATGGGGTTTTGTGTGTAGGCCAATGACAAAACGTCTAAATGGAATGAATTTTGAATTCAGGCTATAACACAACGAAATGTGGAAAAGGTGAATGGGTGTGAATACTTTCTGAAGGCACTGCAGATCCATATGCAAACATACACCTTTTCATAACATTCCATATGATCCAAAGCTCTGAGAGATGGTATCACATTTTTATGGTTCAACAAAGGAAACATTTGGTCAACTGTATAGAGATGGTGAACTATTATCCTTCCAACAACTGGCATCTCATTTTCAGTTACCACAAACGAATTTCTTCAAGTACTTCCAGGTCAGGCATGATATAGCCACTCAACAGGAAGGTAGGATTCAGCCCATGAATACATCCACATCTGAGAAACTGTGGTTGGAGAGGAGAGGGATGAAAGGTTTCATTTCATACATGTACTCTGGTCCACAAGAAGTAGGGAAAGCTCTTTTTAGATGCTCAACGTCTTTAATTTAACACAAGGCACAAGTTGAGGCAGTTCACTCTTTTACATAGGGTCTACTTTACACCAAAGAGGCTATATACAATTAATTCTTAATAATATTTTACATTTTGTCCAAGGTGTAAAACAGGTGTGGGCACCCTTATGCAAATGTTTTTGTCCTGTCCAAAACTGGGTCCGGTTGCAACAGTTGGTCGTAATAGGGTTGTGACTCTACATCCGATGTAAAATGTGCTTTACACCGGACCTAAAAAATTATACGTGTTACACCACCTGGGTGTATGCCCTTCTTTGACCTACGCCTGGGTGTAGCTTCTACGGCTAGTAAGTAGAGAGCAGGAGTAGGGTGTTAAATTAGAACTTTAAAAAAGGATCTTCTTTCATGATATGCACAGAAAATAATAGCAATCTTCATTTTCTATATTTACTATATTTCACAACCTCCTCTGGCTTTTCTTACGCCTATGCGTGAGTCAATAGCTAAATAACACACTTGATTTATGCTACATTATAGCATGCTGAATGTGTTTGATCACCTCTACTTATTTGACCAGCCAGAGATCAAAATTATGTTTGGGGGGATTCTTGTAAAAACACGTCTTGAAACTTTTGCCTTTCATTCCAAAATAGACTGTGTTTGAAGTGTCATTCTTCAGTTTACAACAGCAATATATTAAAGAGGCTCTACTGAAGTTTAGTTGCTAATTGTTTACCTCCAAATGTGTTGCCTGCAGTTCATATAAACATATGATGCAACATTAATACATTTCTTAGCTCATGAAGCTTCCAAAATCTTAGTTTTAGGCAAACAGTAATATTATTTTGGGTGTGGGGAGGTGTGTCCCTATTTGTCCAATAAGGTCATTTCTGGGAAATATTTATATCCGTTTGTCACATTCTAACCTTTATTTCCTTTGTTTTGTATTTATTTAGTATGGTCAGGGCGTGAGTTGGGTGGGCAGTCTATGTTTGATTTTCTAGGTTTTGGGTATTTCTATGTTTCGGCCGAGTATGGTTCTCAATCAGAGGCAGGTGTCATTAGTTGTCTCTGATTGAGAATCATACTTAGGTAGCCTGGGTTTCACTGTGTGTTTGTGGGTGATTGTTCCTGTCTTTGTGTTTTGCACCAGACAGGGCTGTTTTTGGTTTTCCACGTTTATTGTTTTGTAGTGTTCGTGCTTTTATTAAACATGAATCAATATAATCACGCTGCGTTTTGGTCCGCCTCTACTTCACCCCAAGAGAACCGTTACACTGTTTAGGTGACGTCTTTTGGCTCAGCACCCCCTTGAGTTTAAAGTTTTTTTTTATAGCGTCTTTAATGTACGTAGATAAACACTGTTTAATAGCCCCATGGAAAGAATAGTATATCAATATTCTAATTTGAGTGTCTTTCATGAAGTGGGAGAGGGGTGTTAACAAAGAAAACAAAATATGTTGCAAATTAAAGAAGTATTTTTGTTGTCGTCGATGAATTATGAAATGTGTAGAGAACGCAGAATCAAATCCCATAATTATAATTTGGTCGACTCCCTTTTGGAACTTCATCGCCGTGGAAAGTGTTTAACCAAGTGCATCCGCTTCACTCCCAATGCATTCCAAATTGACCCAAAAAGGCATGTCTCATGTCTAGACAGCCACTTAAAAACTTTATTTCCTTTAATGCAAACTACTTCCAAAACTATGCTCTGCCTTTTTGTGCAGCCATTAGATTTTTTTTTTTAAGATCACTGGAAACTAACTGAATGAAATTATTCATTACCAGTCGTAATTTCCCGAAAATGTCCAGGTTATTTTTCACTTTCCTACCAGCAGTTCCATCTTAGCTGCACATTGGGATTCCTGTTTATTTGACGACTTGTCACGGGTAGGGCTGTGGCTCTCTGCAGACCTGAATTTCAAATGAACAGAACGTTTTCCCAGCTCTTGAAAGCATCTAGAGCCGCAATGCTTCTTCAAAACTGTAGCTTCATTGTAAGAGAGTATCCCTAATAGAGTGGTAGAAGTGGAATAAGTCAGAGGTCTTAAGAGAAGCCGCAGTGGCCTATCAGTCATGGTTTAGAGTATTGCACTTGGAGTTTAGTCACAATGTGTGTCCCTGACAAGTTAGCCAAAACTCAGACTATGTTCCAGGAAATATGTCTTCTCGATTTCTGTGTGGCCCTGGTCAGATTGAGACGACTGAAGGGATTGCTTTTTCCCAAGCCATACACATGTAAATTGTCACTGCCAAGATGTCAATTTATGTCTCCTCATCCAAAATCCTCTGAATAGTACCTGCAACAGGAGACTGGAAGTGTTAACGTGAGCTGCATAGCCCTCGAATCGGAATCCAAAGCACTTAAAAGACTGTTATGGATCTTCACGCGTTGCATTTTTTCGCCACTTTTTAAAACCTTGTCTCTGCAACCTCTTTCTCAGCCTCCCAAGAGCAGGAACGCTGGTACTTTCGGCCTGTCTGGCGTGAACGGTGCACGGGGCACAGAGCTCTATGGACAAATAACTTATAAACCTGCACTCCTGCTTTTTGGAAATGAACAAGTGAAGGGAAAGAGAGCCCAGGAGAGCAGAGGTGGCTCCCGCTTTTGCAATATAAATGGTGTCGGTAGAGGTGAATGAGGTGCGAAGACTGTGCAATAATCCAACATTTCCGTCTCACTGTTTCCACAGCAGCCGAGGGAAAGTGGGACAACTCTCTTAGCTTTGGAGGAGGTCCAGACTCCACCTCCTCTATAATGGTTATGGAGCTGGCGGTCTGTGGCCGGCCCAGACATGCTTCAATAACTACTAATACCAGGCACAGGACAAAGAACAGAGGCTGCCCTTGAAGTTAAACCAATGCTGTTAAAGATACAGTATAAAAGTTTTAGGGGACCCCTTTTGGCTCAACAGCAAATGTTCTAAACGGCCTCTTTAAAAGTCCAGCCTCAAATCTACATCAATCTACCTCAGTGCTAGAGGCGTTACTACAGACCCTGGTTTGATCCCAAGCTGTTGCAGACAGCCTTGACCAGTTAGACCCATGAGGCAGCACACAATTGACCCAGCATCGACTGGGTTCGGGGAGGGTTTGGCCGACTGGGATGCCTTTGTCCCATCGTGCTCTAGTGACTCCTTGTGGTGGGGTGGGTGAATGCATGCTGACTACAGTCACCAGCTGTACAGTGTTTTCTCTATACAATTGGTGCGGCTGGCTTCCGGGTTAAGCAAGCAGTGTGGCTTGGCGGGGTCGTGTTTTGGAGGACGAATGGCTCTTGACCTTCGCCTCTCCCAAGCCCGTATGGGAGTTGGCACAAGACTCACTACCAACTGGATATAACGAAAAAAGGGTAAAATAAATTTTAAAAAGTAACAGGAGGGGTTTGAATAACATGTATTATGACCTGGTTTAACACAAAAGTCAATGGGGGTTTAGCAGGTAAACATTTGTATCACAGCATGATACTGCTATTAGTATCTTTATTCTGCTCCACATCCCCTTACTGTCAAAATTGTTCTGATGAATAATGATATCTAAGAGTTGTTTTCTATAGGAAACCCCATTGGACTCTAGTGGGCCCACAGCTTGAGTGGTTTAATGCAGCCATAGAAAACAGACTCACTTTTCTGGCCCTGAGGCCACAGACGCTCTGCCTCGTGTATGTTCTCACTGTTGTGTGTCAGCCTCAAACCACAACATTGCACATTTCAAAGCCCACACTTTGACGAGGGCTCCAGATCAAACAAGCAGAAGTGATGAACAGCAGTGCAGCTTAAGGTTTTCACTTTGACTCTTTGAGCTATAAAAGCTGAAAGCTCACTTAGTCAGTAAACACAAAATAGAAGCAGACAGCTCTTGACATGAAAGAATGACATCACTGGGAGAGAAAGCGTCCTCCATTTTAATAATGCCCATATAAGGATTTGTCAGAAAGGCAAAAGTGAAGACACCTGAAAAACCATTGATTAGTCAGCACTGCCATTGAGCATTCAGCTACTACTACCCCAGCTGGGCTGATCTTATTGTCCCAGCTTGTAATGTGGTCGAGGTGTGCGTGCGTGTTGTAATACAACTGGTTGCCACAGTAAACATATTAGAGGCACACACCAGGAGATGAATCATGAAGCTTACTTTTTTGGGTGGGCTAATTTTATGAGGCAGATACTGGCGCCTAGGCTGGTAACGAATACAAATGCTTTGGCTTTTAACATCTGGTAAATACTAAATGAAATGCACACACACACACACACACATAGAGAAGTGGCTGACGTTACACTGCAATGGCCCAATGGTTCACATAACGTGGACAGCCTCGTGGTCAAATTCAGTGTCTTGCACTTATTGCGCTACAAAAGCACCAGTCAGTCTCTTTTGGAAACAGAGGATCATCATTTCCTGGAAATACCTCTCCATCAACTGTCACAATATAGACCACAATGGGCCCTAATTCATTCTAGAGTACATAGATTTAAGTCAGAGGATTCTTTCGTTTTCTTTAGAGTAAAGTGACTCTAAGAGAGTCCCGTGTAATAGGAACATACAGATAACTACCACTACAGTGGGAAGAAAGGATGAGCTGTGCAATGTTTTGCAAATTATTGCACGAAAAGAATGTGCCTAAAATAATAATTATTTGATAGGCAGAGCAAAGGTCTTGATCTATATTTCTACTAAAACAATTGTAACCAGACTAAAACGTTTGCACAACATCATGGGTAAAAATCAGAATCTTGTTTTCCATGTTGAAAAGATAAGACAATACTAGACTGGGCCTCTAACTAGTTGTAGTCTTTATTTTTTTTCACACAAAATACCAACATACACACACAAACAACAACTACATTTCTTCTGCCCAGACCCACATGCTCACATGCCTAGTGCCTGCATTATTGGCCTTAAATTTAACCAATTTGTTTTTCTTGGTCGCCCATGCCATTTCAATATTTTAATAATAACTCATTTGATTTTTCCATTGTGTTAATGATGGCGGATTCATTGTATTTCCGAGTTTTTTAATATATGTGTTTTCAATCGTCCAGCCCATTGGGTATTTCACTACACCCCATATGCCATTTCTTGAAATATACAGACAGACAGATTAAAAGTATGTTTACATTGTAATACTTCTGACAGCTACCCACAAATTCCGGACTTTAAAGCCTTCCTAGAAAGCATAGATTTGTATTTGTATTGTGTTTGTATTTATTATGGATCCCCATTAATCTTCCTGGGGTCCAGCAAAATTAAGGCAGTTATTACAATTTCAAAAACATTACAATACATTCACAGATTCCCCAACACACTGTGTGCCCTCAGGTCCCTACTCCACCACTACCACATATCTACAGTACTAAATCCACGTGTATGTATAGTGCGTATGTTATAGTGCGTATGTTATTGTGCGTGTGTGTGTGTGTGTGTGTGTGTGTGTGTGTGTGTGTGTGTGTGTGTGTGTGTGTGTGTGTGTGTGTGTGTGTGTGTGTGTGTGTGTGTGTGTGTGTGTGTGTGTGTGTGTGTGTGTGTGTGTGTGTGTGTGCAAATGTTTGTGTTGCTTCACAGTCCCCGCTGTTCCATAAGGTGTTTTTTTAATCGTTTTTAAAAAATCTAATTTTACTGCTTGCGTCATTATTAGTTTTACACTTAAGACATGACTCCACCATTGTGCTGTAGAATTTGTGAATTTTGTCTCTTGTAACAAGTTGTAATCTGATGTCACTTTATCCAGAAAAAAATGTATTTCAACTAGAAAATGCTGTCATTATCACTTCTCGTTCCAAATTTCTGTCCACTGGGAAAGTATTTTTGGGAAGACTAAAGGGTGTATTAAGCAAATGATGTCTCTATTTGTATGTCCTAGGTTAGATATTTTGGAGTGTGTATTCAGGCTTTACTTGCCGAACTTGACTCACGTCTTTTAAGTAGATTTATTAAAGACCAAGGAATTCACTTGGTTTCTGAGAAGAGTTTGCCAAATTAAAAGTTGGGAATCTCAGGAAATATTTATGGTCATATCAAAGGGGGCAGACTGCAGTGCTTACTTTAAAAAAGGATGCACCAACGAAGTTCATTCAAGTTCATGGAGATTAAACATTTTTTCGTTGTTGAAGATATCATGACACGATCATGACACGACACAAACCTCTTATTGAGTGTCACTATCCTGCCCATTCTCAAAAATGCAATCTAAGTGGTCTAGGCTTATGTATAGCAGTGTAGTGGAATAAGGGTCTTTCAATGAGTCTGAATTCGAAGTCCTTGGATAACCCTTGTGGATATTTAATATGTAAACCAGCAAGTTGCTGGATTTGTATTGTCACAAGACCAACATAGTTGCGCACGTGTACTAATCAGTTCAGGATGTACAGTATTAGTGAAATGATTAACAAATGCATGTACTGTAGCTACTCACTTATCTGTATTTCATATGTACATTATGACTTGCAATCAATCATATGGATTAGGGAGACTTTACTGTAAATGACTCCCATCTCTAAAGATATTTTGAAGCAGGGCTTTGTCGAGAGTCAACTTGTGACCCCATGGCAAAAGGGATCCCAGTGGGAAAAATATGTCATAAAGGTACACTCCAAAAATCTACGGTTTCCAGATGTTTTTACCCTGTAAACATAGTCTAGTGTCAGATACATCATATTTTTGGGGGGTTATTTATTTGATGTTACTTTAGTATTGCTATGTTCATATACTTACAATAAAATAACTGGAAAATAATACCTTTTCCAGATTCCTTCCTTGCTATTCCTTTCAATTCCTCAAAGTAATGTGCCAAAGACAAGAACGTAAAAAGAAAAAGAAAAACATTACATGTACTTCTTGGCCTGTATTCGTGACGCGAGCCGAACATGCAACTTTTTAGGCAAAAGATCAGAATTGGTCTGCCTGTGAGATGGCTGTGGCTAGATGGTATACAGGTATGGTAATAAACTTGCATGTTGGAGTCGCTTCAGGGAGAATTTTTAACATTTTAGCAACCCTAAAACTAACCCTTTTACTAAACCTGCTACAGTACGTTAATTCTCTACAAAAACTCACTTCTTACTGATAATAACATAGTCAAAACCTGACAAGACATGATAGAAGTACAGTGCAAATCTAACTGACCCAAACAGACAACAGTTCATATTCAAATGAAAGCATTTTATACAACGCTAAAAAACTAAAATGTGACCCATACAGAAACATCTAAAACACTAACTTTGCAAACCTGACTATGATGTCATGAAAGACATCACAATGATGTCATTACAACCAGTTTTGCCCACTGGGGCACTTTAAACCTTTCCCTGTAACAGCCCAGTGAGGTCATGGCTCAGAGCCATTGAACATCCGGGTTCATTATGCAGATATTGTATACTGAAAACCCACAGATTATCCAGTGACCTGGTGAAACCTCCCAACCGCACCAGGTCCAACCCTCTCATCTTCTCAGCATCTCTCAATAAGGTACTTAACTCGGGATTGCTGTTTGAGTGTGGAGCTGCAAAATCCATAAGACAAACCACTAAACTGTTTTTCATGCCTAAAATGTAATCCTGATCCCATTTCAGTTCACTGAACTCTCCTCAGGTGAATAGTCCTTCAGTGAAATCTATGTTATCATAGTCAACTCAATCAAATGCCTTTTACAATTAGAAATGAAAGGGAAGTCTAGGTAGCAGGCAGCATACACAAGGTGGAGCAAAACATCCACCCCTTTTTTCATCATTGGTTCCTTCCTTTGAGAAGTTGGGGGTGTGAATCTTTTCTTTTTACTATACGACACGAAATGCGAAACATTGAGAGTCAGCAGCCCATGCCTGTGTGATTTCCCGAGCCCCCAAAGTGCACTCGTGAGATAATGAACATTTCACGCCAATGGCTTCCTGTTAGACGGCTATGGTCCTCATGTGAGACGGTACTCAGCACCAGGGATTCTAGGGCCGGGGCCCTCTCATATTATCCTCCGTTCTTCCCCTCTTCTTCCCTCTTGTCCTAATTGAAGCCCCTGGAGGCCCATAATTTCTCCCCCCCCGACCACCAACACCTAAATGCTAACTCAGGACTCCCAGCTTAGGCTGGCCTTGCTTGGGGTCAGACAGGCGATCTCCCCTGGGGAACATCACTCATCTCGTGGCAGAGGCGTCCCGGGACCCTTCAGTCTACCACTCCAGCTGAGTGGTAGACTCCAGCCTTCCTCTAACTCCTAAAATCCCACAGCCCCCCGCTCCCCCTTCCACATGGTGAATGTCCACGGGCCTTATCTCCTCGCGCCCTATTAACAAAGAGTCCCATGTGGGACACTTACGCGCATGTAGGGCACGTTGAATGCTTGTATCAGAGCGCTCAAAAACACCTACTGACAACACACTGACAATGAATGAGGTAAATGGAGCGAGATGAGTCTACCAGGAAACCTAAAGACCAGGTGGATCCCAGCTACAACCCTAGTGTACGTTTAAATCACGTAGTCACTAGGACACATTATTTATGACCTTTGGAGGTTCTCCTTGGATTAGCAATAGGATACATTCTGAATCCTTTTTTACTAGACACGGAGGAACTGCATGCACAGTAATAGTGAAATATGTGACTCACCAAGTGCACATTATGGATAATACCACACTAAATGTACATGGAATATGGGGCCAATATTTAAGGAGGAAAGGAATAAAACATGTTGGTTCGATGTATCCCTACTCTGTGGTCGGCATGTAACACAGGAAGGACGTGATGAGTAGGAACTGAAGTCCACCTTGACAGATCTGGCTCTCTTCCATTATAGTGCCTGTGGAATCATTGTTCTTTAGGGAAAAAAACAGACCAGACTTTTCATGGAGAAGATAACTTTATGTTACCATATTATGTAGTGTCTCCAAGGCACTCTGAATACTAATGTGAAGCAGACCAAGGCCCGAAGCAGTATATTCAAAAATAAAATGTTAGCATGTGTTGTTTGTGTTCATCTTTGCCTTGTAATAAGAAGGAATAATACTCTCCCTGAATTAGGCTGAATAGCAAGTGTGTGAAATTGCCAGCCAATCAAGACACCAATTGGCTAATTACCTTGTCAGCGACAAAAGTGAAATAGGTTCCTTCTGAGTGTCATTCCATTTGCAAAGGACCTGTTAGCAAATTATCTTGTGCACCTGTAAGAGCAGAGCAGAGCAGCTCTCCCAGATGTCTGACAACTATTTCCACCCCTCCCCCTCACTCTCGCGAGATGCACTAGCCTCTCTCTATTTGTATCCGTTTGACTTCCTCCCCATGGCTGTGCCTCCAGTAGAAGTGGTAAAACTACACAGAGGCCTGATTGCCAGACCCTGTTGGGGAGGGCTCATTCATCAGCAGCGTGAAAGGCTGTGTTTAACTGCCGTCTGTCAAACACAGAGTGGAGTGGGAGAGGATGGAGAAGTCTGTCTGGGCTTGGGTTCAGCTTCTATGCTGTGGCCCCATATAGGCAGGCGAAAGATGAATAATCTGCCTCATTCCATCATAGAGCTGTTTGTTATGCCAACTACCATGTAAAATAAAATAGAAACGGGTTGTAGAGGCCTCCACTCCACACGGTAGAATAACTGTCCCTGAATAAGAGATGTGCTTTTTCTGATTTTAAATAATTATTGTGACTCAAAATTAACATGACTCAGTGGTATGCCTTTCGATGCGACTTCGTCTCACAGCAGTTGCAGATCCGTAGGGGCCCGATGGTCGCCTTGCACATTCTACCACAAAACCACAACAGTCCATTATGCCGGGCCTTACCCACTGAAACACAGATGATTCAGCGACAAGGGAGCTGCCGTCTAGCTTTTAACTCTCCCCCCAAAAATCTCAATACGGGTATAATCCTTCCCATCCTCCCATCCTTGGGGACACTGGCCTGGGTCGCAGCGCCAAGAGCACCATTCAAAATTTAGTGGGTGTGGGCCTCGCACTGTGGTGTCAGGGGAACATGATCAGCGTTATTGCCCAGCCACTTCTGGAAATGCCAACATTTGGTTGGATGGCGCATCTGAGAGGGCGGTAGGTGAAGCGTAGCCTAACCGTGAAGGGGCGCTCAGTGCCCGGAGAGGAAAGTTGGGAGATAAAGAGTGGTTATTTCCCTGAACAAAGGAGACCGGCGTTTCAACAACTGCCTTTCAGTGACAATGCTCACGTACTGCCAATGACCTCCAAGAGCTGTGTGCCGCATCACGGCCAGTGACAGTGAAAACACATCACTGCAAATGTTCTTTCCCTGGCTATATCTAGGCTATTCTATATATCTACTCAACTTCATTGCTTCCACAATGTCGGTTGACTGTAGGATTTCTAATCTCCTTGCTCGGTTTGTTCAGTGCTGATGGCATTTGAATATAAATCAAATGAGTCAACATCATTCTTTGACTAACACCACTGATTTACTTGAACAGGCTTAGCTATTCAAAGCAACTGGCGAAAGGTGGTAGTGTGGTATAACCTTACAGCCAACCTTGTTTGAATTTATACCATTCTAAATAACCAAGAGTCTAGTATGCCGTAATTCAAACTGTAGGCCTATGTTATACTAGTGTTTCATCCAACCTATCACGTTCCATATCCATTCACAGCCATTTGAATGTTCAGCCCACAGATCGGAAAGGTAACCTTTGGGGACCACTTTATCGCTACAAGTGTTTTGCTTGGCAAAAACACGTTATGTAGGCCTAGCTGCTATCGGTCAGGGAAAGGGTAAGCAAACCAGGTGTAACATGCAAAGCAGGGCCCCTAAGTGGGTTAGTGACAGCCCAGTGTGGGGGCCCCACCATCAGTGGATGACATGATAATATATTTCCCTCATCCCAGTTGTGTTGGAAAATTAACTCATCATTCATGCCTTGAGATCTACTGTCTTGCCCTGTCAAACCTTATCCAATGGCTCGGAGGACCTATGTCATCTAGTGCAGATGGTGTGAATAGAAGTAGTACTGGAATGTGCCTCTGGGGTGCACTTGGGCCCAAAGAGGCCACTCCAAATGGACAGAAATACTGTCCTGAATTCAGCTCACTGGACACAGGGGTACACCTCCCCATACCAATGAGCAAAAGAATACAGGTTTCATGAGATAAGACATGTATTAATATTATATAATTTAAGTACACTTACATTCAAACCAAAATGTTATGTATACAATTAGCAACAAAATCGTCCTTTGTCCCTTTTGATTTACTATCTAAATATTGCTGGCATGAAGGCTGCAGAGCTGTTGCAGTTGTTTTTTGGTGCAGTACGCCCTCTACAGGATATTAAATTAAATGGCAGAACTATCCTACAACCCTTCATCATTATCAAATAAGTTTGACAAAGACACATTGACGATTTTTTTGTTTGTTGCTCAAATGTATTTATTACTGTAATCAAACAGATATAGATGTGTGAAACAATGATGCCATCTCCAAGAATACTTTTGAGTGCATATAAAATACCATTGGACATTGCAAAACACAATCGGCTTTGCTCAGCTCAGTTTTTTTGGACTGTAAGGCACTACCCACCTTCAACTTACCATATGCACCTCTTGGAAGCTTAGTCCATGTAAGTTACAGGTAACTGCCAAAATAATGGAAACACTTGCATAAATGAGGGATACAAAGTATATTGAAAGCAGGTGCTTCCACACAGGTGTGGTTCCTGAGTTAGTGACCCTACGCCCTATTAAAAGGCACTTCATGATGGCGTTTCCTTTATTTTGGCAGTTAACTTCACTGGTGTTTCAAAACATGGAATGCCCAGATATGCTAATTGCAAAACAATCAAGATCAACAGTTAATCTACAGAACGGGGTGTTGGGTGTTCATACGGTACAATAATAATACTAATATTATAATTAATTTACAAAACCATCTGATAAAACTGAAGGGGGAAAAAAAGGCATCAGCTCAAGGCTCAGCATGGTTACAGGCTTTATCCCATTGACATCTCTTATTACAGGTTAGTGAATCTAAGCTGGAGCTGTACTAGGGGAGGAAAAGGTGGGGGTGGGGTACAGATTGGTGTGATGTGGGTCATGCTCATTAGGGTACATGACAGAATACATTTTCAAATGTTTTACAACGGAAAATGTAAATGAGGGTGTTTCGGTCCATTTTTTCCCGATTGATACCTAATGGGCATGACTCTGGTTAGGCGCTCTGTCTGTGGGTCTCTGGGGGAGGATCTCCTCACAGCTTAGCCTTAGCCTGGAAGAAGCTCATGATGGCCTGCATGCACTCATCTGAGAGCCAGCGCTCCACCAGGCGCTCCACCTCCTGGTCGTTGACAGTGTGGAGATGTTCCTTCTCTGTCCCACGGATCAGTTGCTTAGACAGGGCTAGGGACTGGGCAGCCAGGGAACAGCCATGGGAAGAAAGTAGAGGTCAAATAGATAGGATTAGAAAAACTTTAGTGTTCATACAAAATGCGGAAAAGTGTCTTTGGTTTCATGCGGATCTGTAGGTAACCCATTCCGCCTGACAGAGCTGGTGTAATGGAGAATTGTTTTAAGATGGTCATACTATGGACGATTTAGCTATTGAATTAAGGACTCCTTTAGGTACAAAAAATATATATATACAAACAAATTATTTGATATAATATTGAATTTAGCCTTTACTACTTTAGCCCAGAGAAATGCATTGAATAACACATTCATAAATGGCAAAAACCATACGAAACAACCTCTTGAAGTGTCTGTCCTATATCTAGGAGATATAAGAACACTCCAGAAATATACTGTGCATTCAAAAGTGTTCAGACCCCTTGACTTTTCCACATTTTGTTACATTAGTCTTAATCTAAAATGGATTAAATTAGAAGTTTCCCCTGGGTCAAACATTTCAGGTAGCCTTCCACGAGCTTCCCACAATAAGTTTGGTGAATTTTGGCCCATTCCTCCTGACAGGGCAAGAGAAAACAAGTCAGGTTTGTAGGTCTTCTTGCTTGCACACGCTGTTTCAGTTCGACCCACAAATATTTTATAGGATTGAGGTCAGGGCTTTGTGATGGCCACTCCAATACCTTGACTTCGTTGTCCTTAAGCCATTTTGCACCAACTTTGGAAGTATGCTTGGGGTCATTGTCCATTTGGAAGACCCATTTGTGATCAAGCTTTAACTTCCTGACTGATGTCTTGAGATGTTGCTTCAATATATCCACATAACATTCCTCCTCATGATGCCATCTATTTTGTGAAGTGCACCAGTCCCTCCTGCAGCAAATCACCCGCACAACATGATGCTGCCACCTCCATGCTCTACGGTTGGGATGGTGTTCTTCGGGCTTGCAAGCTCCACCTTTTTACTCCAAACATAATGATGGTCATTATGGCCAAACAGTTCCATTTTTGTTTCATCAGACCAGAGGACATTTCTCAAAAAAGTACGATCTTTGTCCCCATGTGCAGTTGCAAACCGTAGTCTGGCATTTTTTATGGCTGTTTTGGAGCAGAGGCATCTTCCTTGCTGAGCGGCCTTTCAGGTTATGTCGATATAGGACTATTTTACAGTTTTACTGTGGATATAGATACTTTTGTACCGGTTTCCTTTAGTATCGTCACAAGGTCCACACCAAGGTTTCACACCAAAGTACGTTCATCTCTAGGAGACAGAACACATCTCCTTCCTGAGCAATTTAACGGCTGTGTGGTCCCACAGTGTTTATACTTGCGTACTATTGTTTGTACAGATGAACGTGGTACCCTCAGGTGTTTGGAAATTGCTCCCAAGGATGAACCAGACTTGTGGAGATCTACAATTTGTTTGAGGTCTTGGCTGATTTCTTTGGATTTCGAGCAAAGAGGCACTGAATTTGAAGGTAGGCTTGAAATACATCCACAGGTATAGGTAATATTTTTTAATTTGTTCATTTTCGCATGCAATGAAGGCATCAAACCTGCGAATTTATGAATGATTTGTATACATTTACATTGTGTATTGGTTATACCTCGCCCAGTAGTAACAATAATAAGGGAATGATACCCCCTAAACAGCACAAAGCAGAATCAAAGGCTTACTATGAGATTAAATCTATTTTGGCATGCATGACAAACAATTTTAGGCTCAGCTCTTCTACTGATCTGAAGCAAAACAATCTTCAAGCATTATACAATGGCCCAGTTGTCTGTAACTCATTGCCAATTGTGCAAATATTGTAGCCTTGCCATCATTGCCATGCAGACTTAATGACGCATTCCTGGAACATTTTCTCTGCTTATGTTAGCGATTATGTAATATTGTGGTCTAGATATACTGCCATATCATATATTGGTGACAGTTTTGAATATTCAACTGCGCTGTCCATCAGATCAGCTTGGGACTTGTTGAAAAATGTGTCAATGAACTTCAATTTGCACGATTTGGCACCCTCCGGTCCACGGAAGCGCAACTACGGCCAATAATAACATCATTCAAAATTCCAGGAACATTCAAAAGGAAGTTCTGTAAAATACAACCAGATTTCATCAATTTTGATACGTTCCAGGAATATATTCCACAAAATGCACAAACATTTCAAATGTCTGACTTTCAATATTTACTGGGGCTTTGACTCACATTTCTGGGCAGCTTGGCATAGGCCTTGAGTCTGGTGGCCACCTCGGTCTGGAAGCTGCTGTCAGGGAAGACCTCGGTCACCAGGCCCTGGGCACAAGCTTGGACGGCACTCAGCTTCTTGTTGAACAGCAGCATCTCACTGGCCTAGTCACAGAGCACGGCAATGTCTGTTAGTGTAATTTCATTCAATTCCAATTGCAAATGAAATACATTCAACTAAAATACAGAAGTATAAAAAAAATAATAGTTGATCCATATCTGAAACTTTGCCTTTTTTGCATCAATCATGCATTGATGTTAGAAAAAGGGAAACTGAGAAGAACTGTCTGAGAATACCCCTCTATGAATTGCAACATTTGCAGTAAAAGAACAAGGTTGTGCATCCATACCTTTGCATTGCCCATTATTTTAGGGAAGGTGTAGGAGGAGCAGCCTTCTGGGCTCTGTCCCAGCTGGCTGAAGGGGGTGTGGAATGTAGCCTGTTTGGAGGGGGAAGAAGCATACGTTAGGCAGGAATACCCCCAACCCTCTTACTGCAGAGTATAGTGAAGCATTGGAGTGGAGAATGGCAATGTGGACGTAGTGGTATGGGTAGTGCACTAGTGGTCACAACAATCGTGACCAAGCTTGGCCGATATATTAGTGCTGGTGGGCAGGAACAAAAGCTTGGGGACCCAGTATCTCTCCAGGAGTGTAGTTGGAAACCAGGTTTGGGTTCAATTCCAGGTAAATCAGGAAGTACACTGAAATTCCAATTATCTTCAATGCTTTTCAATGAGGAACATTTGGAATTGGGTTTACTTTCTGAATTGACTGGAATTGAAATTGACCCCAACCCTGATATAAACCAATGCTAATATCGTATTATCATCAACTAACAGACATGTATAGAGATCGACCGATCGGCATGGCCGAATAGTTAGGGCCGATTTAAAGTTCTCATAACAATTGGTAATCTGCCCTTTTGGACGCAGATTATGGCCTATTACGTTGCAATTCACGAGGAGACAGGCTGACCACCTGTTACGCGAGTGCAGCATCAAAAGGACCTTGTGGCTGCAAGGAAGTCGCTAGCTAGCATTAAACTTATCTTATAAAAAAAATAAAAATTCACATAATCACTAGTTAACTACACATGGTTGATGATATTACTAGGTTAACTAGCTTGTTCCGTGTTGCATATAATCAATGCGGTGCCTGTTAATTTATCGTCGAATCACAGCCTACTTCAACTTCGCCAAACGGGTGATGATTTAACAAATGCGCATTTGCGAAAAAAGCACAATCGTTGCAATAATGTACCTAACAATGAACATCAATGCCTTTCTTAAAATCAATACACAAGTATATGTTTTTAAACCTGCATATGTCGTTAAGAAATTCATGTTAGCAGGCTATAATAACTAGGGAAATTGTGTCACTTCTCTTGCGTTCAGTGCAAGCAGAGTCAGGGTATATTCAGCTGTTTGGGCCACCTGGCTCGTTGCAAACTGTTGAAAGGCCATTTATTTCTAACAAAGACTGTAATTAAGTCGCCAGAATTATACATAATTGACATAACATTGAAGGTTGTGCAATGTAACAGTAATATTTAAACTTAGGGTTGCCACCCGTTCGATAAAATACGGAACGGTTCCGTATTTCACTGAAAGAATAAACGTTTTGTTTTTTTCGAAATTATAGTTTCCGGATTTGACCACATTAATGACCAAAGGCTCGTATTTCTGTGTGTTTATTCTATTATAATTCAATATATGATTTGATATTTGATAGAGCAGTCTGACTGAGCGATGGTAGGCAGCAGCAGGCTCGCTTGTTTATGACTTCAAGCCTATCAACTCCCGAGATTAGGCTGCCAATACTATAGTGCCTATAAGAACATCCAATAGTCAAAGGTATATGAAATACAAATGGTAGAGAGAAATAGTCCTATAGTAACTACAACCTAAAAAACTTCTTAACTGGGAATATTGAAGACTCATGTTAAAAGGAACCACCAGCATTCATTTGTTCTCATGTTTTGAGCAAGGAACTTAAATGTTTGTTTTTTTACATGGCACATATTGCACTTTTACTTCTCCAACACTGTTTTTGCATTACATAAACCAAATTGAATATGTTTCATTATTTATTTGAGACTACATTCTTTTATGTATTAAGTTAAAATAAGTGTTCATTGTTCATTCAGTATTGTTTATTACAAATACACATAAAAATCGGCATCGGCTTTTTTGGTACTCCAACAATCAGTATCGGCGTTGAAAAATCCTAATCGGTCAACCTCTCATAGAGATACAATATAAATGTGTTCTTAGCCAGCAGTGAGTGGACATGACAAACCACCTTACCCTCTCTGTGGCATAGACAATCTCAAACAGCCCCAGTAGAGTGACAGACACGCCCACAGCCGGACCATTGACCACTGCAACCAGGGGCTTAGGGAAGTCGATGAACGCTTTGACAAACTCCCTACACACACACACACACACACACACACACACACACACACACACACACACACACACACACACACACAGATTTGTCAACAGATGATATCAACAGCATTAGGAAAAATGTTCCTTCAAGGTAAACTTTTGCCTGCTCCTCTTGGGTAAAGTCGTTACCTTAGCAACTCGCCTGCATTCTTTGCCATCTGCTCGATTCCACCCTCTGGGATTTTGGTGAAGTTTGTCAGGTCATTGCCACTGCAGTAGAAGTCTCCACTACCTTGAGGGGGTCAATTAGGGAGAGCCACTTAGAGCAATTGAGAAGACTGGAGCAGTGCAAGTTACTGTATCACGGCAAAGCCTTGGAGGTCGAAAGAAAGAAAAGCTGGAACACAGTAAATCTTGCTCCCCACACTTTCCCTGCACCATAATATACTGTGTGCTGGCTTTTCTTTATTCCTAGCGTTTCATTTCTGGGCCAGCAAAAGAGTGCATATTCATATCACTGATAGTCTCTCCATAACGCGTTCATCACTTCCATTGGAGAAATTGGTTGGTTTGGCTCTTACCTGTGATTACAGTAATGACAGAGTCATCTTTGCCAGCTTGCTCCAAAGCCTTGATGACCTCGTTGTACATCTGGATATCAAGAGGGAAACCATTTTAAATAACAGAATTGAAGAGCTGGATGATTACTGGATGTTTGTAATTGCTCTTCTCATAGACAGTAAGCAAATCGTTCACTATGAGGCATTTCATTGATGAAACACAAAAATCATACCACAACGTCGGTAACACTTAGCCTTAGGATACTCTATGGTTCCACAATGTTATGTAGTACTTACAACTGTGAAACCCATCTACAAAATATGTCTACCGTTTAGACTGCCGCTGATGTTGGGCGGCGGGAAATAGACTATGACACGAATGCTTAATAAATGTATGCATTTGAAATACCTCCACAGTGATGGCGTTTTTCTTCTGTGGCCTGTTGAGGCAGATAGTGGTGATGTTGTCCTCCGTGGAGACCAGCAGCGTATCAAAGGTAGCAGCGCTCCCAGTGGGCTGTGCGGCTACCGCAGGCCCCTCGGCAGCCAGCAGAGAATCGATCAGGTCCACATACTGCTGTCTGGCATCCTCCTGAGAGGAAGGAAAAAGGAGATGAACAGTGTATTAATTCGTGTCTGTCAATTTCATTGTGTGAAGACAATGGCACATCTCCACATCGTGATGACAACTGAGTTTTTAGTGTTCTTTTATTGGCTTTGGGTGACATTCAGTAAGAATGGCTGATTCTAATGTGGTTTTGTTTTTTAACGACTATAATTTTTGTCTGTTTTTGAAATTGCTCGCAAGTCGTGTGTTTGTCTGTTTTTAATAAACTAGGGAAGAATAGTCTTAAAATGGACAAATGGGTATCTTAATAAAAGATGTATGAGTGGTGTTATGTACACGGAGTTCCACAGGGATGCTGACCCATGTTGACTCCAATGCTTTCCACAGTTGTGTCAAGTTGGCTGGATGTCCTTTGGGTGGTGGACCATTCTTGATACATACAGGAAACTGTTTAGGGTGAAAAACCCAGCAGAGTTGCAGTTCTTGACATAAACCGATGCGCCTGGCACCTACTACCATACCCGGTTCAAAGACAAATCTTTTCTCTTGCCTAGTCTGAAAAGGCACACATTCATAATCCATCTCAATTGTCTCTAAAAATCCTTCTTTAACCGGTCTCCTCCCTTTCATCCACACTGATTGAAGTGGATTTAATAAGTGACATCAATAAGGGATCATAGATTTCACCTGGATTCACCTGGTCAGTCTATGTAATAAAAATAATGTTTTGTATACTCCGTGTAGATGCAATGTTGGAATGTAGATTACCTGAGATACAGAACCCAGAGACTTCCAGGCATCCCATTTGGCCTTGCCGACAAAGTCGAGCATCCCTGGCTTTGGGGTGTTACAGGGTCCCTGAGTAGCCTAGTAAGACACCAAAAGAGAGAAGAGGAGATACTGAAATGAGATACAGCCGGTGTCTCTAGTACACTTTAAGGCCTTACTGTACTTGTCCTGTCTCCTTCACGAACTCTGACAGGTGAACAATCTAGGTCATTCTCACTAGATATCAGATGGAAGAAAACAGGGGGTGATACCTTGGATAGCTTTCTAATCATTAAAACATACACAGCAAATTATCCAGTGTTAAATCAAAATTGAAAGTGTGGGGCCATATACACACTATAATCAGTGTTAAATTAACACACTGCTTAGTGTCAGACCTTATTCAATTATTTCCCAGAGTGCCTTGCCATTCAAATAAATTCTAGTTACCACCAATGACTATTTGTTAGTGAGTGACAGAAGGATGGTTATTGCGTTCACAAATGTTTCGGTCCTGTGGACTTCAAGTCAAATCAAATGTTATTTGTCACATGCGCCGAATACAACAGGTGGTAGCTTATTTACAAGCCCTTAACCAACAATGCAGTTAAGAAAAAATATGGGTTAAGAAAATATTGACTACATTTTAACAATAACGAGGCTATGTACAGTATACAGGGGGTACCGGTACCGAGTCAATGTGCGTGGGTCCAGGTTAGTCAAGCTAATTGAAGTAATATGTACAGTATCAGTCAATAGTTTAGACACCTACTCATTCCAGGGTTTTTCTTTATTTTTACTATTTTCTACATTGTAGAATAATACTGAAGACATCAAATCTATTAAATAACACATGGAATCATGCATTAACCAACAACAACAAAAAAGTTCAAAATATATTTTATATTCTTCAAAATAGCCACCCTTTGCCTTAAATGACAGCTTTGTACACTCTTGGCATTCTCTCAACAAGCTCCTTGAGGTGGAATCACCTGGAAGTCACCTGGAATGCATTTGAATGAACAGGTGTGCCTTGTTAAGTTAATTTGTGGAATTTATTTCCTTCTTAATGAGTTTGAACCAATCACTTGTGACAAGGTAGGGGCGGTAAAAGACCAATTCCATATTATGGAAAGAACAGCTCAAATATGCAAAGAGAAACAGCAGTCCATCATGACTTTAACCTCTACGGGATCAGTGCCGTGCCCCCCACACGGGACTGTTGACCTAACGTGCGCTAATGTGGTTAGCATGACGTAAGTAACAACAACATTTCCCAGGAGATAGGCATGTCTTATATGAGCAGAAAACATAAATTCTTGTTAATCTAACTGCACTGTCCATTTTACATTAGCTATTAAAGTGACTCAAATACAATGGAATTGTTTGAGGAGAGTGTACAACAAAACTTCATGCAACTGGTTTGATACATTCACCTCTGAAGGTAAATAATGTACTTCCATTCAGTAAGCTTGCTCTGATTTCTCATCCTGAGGGTCTCAGATAAAATGTAGCATAGATTTGTTTGATAAAATCAATTTTTATATTCAAAATGTAGGAACTGGATTATACCGTTTGAACCCCTGCTGATGCGTGTCGCCACCTGGGTGTCAGAAGGCTGGAAGGAGATAAGTAGTTGAGTGTCATCCGCATAGCAATGATAGGAGAGACCATGTGAGGATATGAAAGAGCTGAGAATTTTGGTGTATAGAAAGAAGAGAGGGCCTAAAACTGAGCCCTGGGGGACATCAGTAGTGAGAGTACGTGGTGAAGACACAGATCCTCTCCACAAAGATAAGATTCTATTGCATTGACAGGCATGGACTCACGCCAGTCGTCGACACAGACCGGTGCGCCATAAGCAATCAGAGCTGCAGTAGGCCTATATGCAAATAGACATTGCCATATATGGATCTGTGCCATTCACTTTGAACTGGACTGTGTTTACAGCATGAGTGGTCACAAGTAGATGCGCTTGTTTTCAGATCAAAGCAAGAGCTACATGTAGCCAGCCACCTGTGCACATTTGTTAATATGCTTTGCTAGTTAGTGAGTAATTATCCCAGTTATAGCTAACTTCTAGTTAACAATGGGGGAGTGGTTGCTTCATATAAGAGCACAAAATGTGTGCATTTCTAGCCATCTGAAGAGCTAGTCAGTTAAAGAGCTTTTTTACATTTCTTAAAAGGGCCCGTGTTGTATTTTAAGACGGTCTTGAATAAGTTAAGTAGCCTATAGGCAGAGGGTAGCATTATTTGTCTGATTCTCTGTAATAAGGGTATTGGAATAATAATGCATATTATTTTGTTACGTGGTTTCTTGCATCAAACGACAACATTTTCAGTCACCTTGTCTGAAGGACATGTGGATAAACAGGTTAATGTCACTCCCTGCATGTTATTTTCTCATGGAATGTAGGCCTACATTGAACACCACACATTTGCTGCTGCTGAATGATAGAATAGCTTTTTCCATGTTAAAATATTATGGGATGCATTTTATCCACTGTTTGATGGTATAGCCACAGTAGCCAACTTGACCATTTAAAACTGTAACTTATAGCAGGTACAGCCTCAGTGTTCACAGTAAAAGCGCACTAGAAGTTGCACCGAATGTTCACAACTAAAGTTTGTGCTCAGCAGACCTGAAATTTGCTCATTACTGAAAAAGATTAGAGGGAACATTGCTCGATGTTCAGAAACATGACAGCCAAGTAGCTAAGACTAAAGCACAATGACCACTAACCTGTTTGAAGAGAGCATAGATTTTCAGCTTCGCCTCATTGCCAGGGTCTTCCTTCAGTGTGCCCATCTGACTCTTGGCATGATTGAATTGCTCCACCGTCGCCCCCATCATAGAACTAGTCATGTGCAGCTTCAGAGTGGGAATGTGTGTGACTTGGACTGCCCTGAAGAGATGATTTCAGGTCAAATTAGTGACATAAGTGGTACGGTTTCAAAAACAATTACTGACTGCCACAAAGACTAAATAATATTATAAGCCAAATTTTTTCAATTAAATAGCCAAGCACAAATTAACTGAACTTGGCTGAGGGCATTAAACTAGATCCAAACACCTACAGTGGCCTTTCTAAATAATTAGTAGTATTATATATGAGCAGGATCAGGAACAGGACGAAAGATAATGTACTGGGAGATACAGTACAGTTTGTGATACAATGTAGTGACAGCATTGGATGGGTCATCAAGAATGAGTTGTGACCTTTCCTCTGGTTTTTACTCATGGTAGCGAGTTAGACCTTAGAGTGGGTCTTTGGATAGACACGGAACCTAGCTCCGTCTGGATGTGGGGCCAAGGGCATAGCTAGCTGTTGAACGGCTAACTGAGTAACTAGCCTTTCAACAACCAGCTATGCCCTTTGCCCCACATCCTAGCAACAGGTCATCGTGTAAGTGTTTTTCGTGGTAGCTGATACGTTGGAATGTTAGGTCATGAACATTCTGTTTTTATATTGTCATTTGCTGCTGTAACTGAAGTCGACTGTGGTATTTTGGACGTAAAAACGGCAGAATTGCAGAATAACTGCAGTTATTCTGCACTCTGACTGCAATATTTTTTTTCGTCAGGGATACGGAAGCACCCCAGAACAGCTGAGCGATAGCTAACTTGAGCTAACCTAGCAAGCTAAACTTAATTCCAAGCAAGACAGACAGCCCTAGCTCGTTCAGAACATGACACCCTTTAAATACAGGCAGAGTTTTAACAGACTCTCGTGCCAACCAGCCAAAACTGCATGGTGAAGATAATAATAACAATAATAACTATTCGCAATGACGATTAGGCTACTGTTATAACGGTAGCTAAACTAACTAGCTCCAGTCATACAGGACAGCTAAACTAAAAATCTACTTAAATTAGCCGGGCTAATTTACTGTTACTAGGTCTATGGTTTGACCTCAAATCCGTGCAACATAGGCTACATTGCAAGTGAGGGGATTCTTTATAGCTAATCTTACCTGACAAATCGCCACGGAGAAATTTTGCGTAAAGCCACAGCCATGACAGTTAGGTAATTTCAGTCCAAAATACAATAACTTGGATGTTCAAGACACTCCAGCGAAATGAATTAGCTGTTTACAATATTGAACCCTCCCCCTGACCTTCGTTGTCCTTCACCATTGGCTAAGGCATTTGCACCACCCTTTCCATGAAGGGTGCGTTCCAGGCTGTTGTGTGTTGCTCAGGTGATGACCGTAGGGACTGGGGAGCCTTGCGCAAATCGTTCCCCACGGAGTTATTTATATACAGTACCAGTCAAACGTTTGGACACAACTACTCATTCAAGGGTTTTATTTTATTTGTACTATTTTATACATTTTAGAATAATAGTGATGACATCAAAACAATGAAATAACACATATGGAATCAGGTAGTACCCAAAAAAACATTAAACAAATTCTTCAAAGTAGCCACCCTTCGCCTTGATGACAGCTTTGCACACTCTTGGCATTCTCTCAACCAGCTTTACCTGGAATGCTTTCCCAACAGTCTTAAAGGAGTTCCCACATATGCTGAGATCTTGTTGGCTGCTTGTCCTTCACTCTGCGGTCCAACTCACCCAAGCCATCTCAATTGGGTTGAGGTTGGGTGATTGTGGAGGCCAGGTCACCTGATGCAAACATGCTGAGTTCCTTGAATTCTAAATAAATCCCTGACAGTGTTAACAGCAATGCAACCCCACATCATCACACATCCTACTCCATGCTTCATGTTGGGAACCACACATGCAGACTTATCAGACCAAAGGACAAATTTCCACCAGTCTAATGACCATTGCTCATATTTCTTGGCCCAACCAAGTCTCTTCTTATTATTGGTGTCCTTTAGCAGTGGTTTCTTTGCAGCAGTTCGACCATGAAGGCTTGATTCACGCAGTCTACCCTGAACAGTTGATGTTGAAATTGGTCTGTTACTTGAACTCTGTGAAGCATTTATTTGGGCAGCAATTTCTATAAGGCTAATATAGCCTTTTGCCTATGGCCCACCAGACTTCGCATTGGCTCCCCCTCCGGTCCAGCTCAGGCGTTAGGCATCGCCGGCCTTCTGGCTGCTGCCGAACCTACTGCTGGCAAACGTCCTTGACTCATCAACCCTGGACGTGTCTCGTCATCATTACACACACCTGATTCCAATCCCCATTCTATCACTGTGTATATACTCCCTCTGCCATTTGTCTTTGTCTGTAATTGTAAATGTTACTTGTTTTCCTGAGAGGAATATTACCTACTATTGACTGAGTACTTTATATTTGTCACTTTGGGTTCGCCCTGTGCCCTTTTGTTTATGAAGATATAAACTCAGCAATAATAGAAACGTCCTCTCACTGACAACTGCGTACATTTTCAGAAAACTTAACATGAACATAAAAGATTCAACAACTGAGACATGAACTGGACAAGGTCCACAAACATGTGACTAACAGAAATGGAAAAATGTGTCCCTGAACAAAGGGGGTGGTCAAAATCCAAATTAACAGTCAGTATCTAGTGTGGCCACCAGCTGCATTAAGTACTGCAGTGCATCTCCTCCTCATGGACTGCACCAGATTTGCCAGTTCTTGCTGTCAAATGTTACCCCACTCTTCCACCAAGGTCCCTGCAAGTTCCCAGACCTTTCTGGGGGGAATGGGCCAAGCCCTCACCCTCCGATCCAACAGGTCCCAGACGTGCTCAATGGGATTGCGATCCAGGCTCTTGTCTAGCAGGAAATCACGCACAGAATGAGCAGTATGGCTGGTGGCATTGTCATGTCAGGATGAGCCTACAGGAAGGGTACCACATGAGGGAGGAGGATGTCTTCCCTGTAACGCACAGCATTGAGATTGCCTGCATTGACAACAAGCTCAGTCCGATGATGCTGTGACACACCGCCCCAGACCATGACGAACCCTCCACCTCCAAATCAATCCTGCTCCAGAGTACAGGCCTCGGTGTAACACTCATTCCTTCAACGATAAACACGAATCCGACCATCACCCCTGGTGAAACAAAACAGTGACTCGTCAGTGAAGAGCACTTTTTGCCAATGCTGTCTGGTCCAGCGACGATTTGTGCTCATAGGCGACGTTGTTGCTGGTGATGTCTGGTGAGGACCTGCCTTACAACAGGCCTACAAGTCCTCAGTCCAGACTCTCTCTGCCTATTGAGGACAGTCAGAGCACTGATGGAGGGATTGTGGGTTCCTGGTGTAACTTGGGCAGTTGTTGTTGCCATCCTGTACCTGTCCCGCAGGTGTGATGTTCGGATGTACCGATTCTGTGCATGTGTTGTTACACGTGGTCTGCAACTGCGAGGACGATCAGCTGTCCATCCTGTCTCCCTGTAGCGCTGTCTTAGGCGTCTCACAATACGGACATTGCAATTCATTGCCCTGGCCACATCTGCAGTCCTCATGCCTCATTGCAGCATACCTAAGGCACATTCACGCAGATGAGCAGGGACCCTGGGCATCTTTCTTTTGGTGTTTTTCGAGTCAGTGGAAAGGCCTCTTTAGTGTCCTAAGTTTTCATAACTGTGAACTTAATTGCCTACCGTCTGTAAGCTGTTAGTGTCTTAACGACCGTTCCATGTTTATTAATTGCTATGGTTCATTGAATAAGTGTTTACACCCTTTACAATGAAGATCTGTGAAGTTATTTGGATTTTTAGGAATTATATTTCAAAGATAGGGTCCTGAAAAAGGGACAATTCTTTTTTTGCTGGGTTTATTTTGAGCCAACAGCATTTGGGTTTCATCTCACTTTGTTCTATGGTGCTTAAATAAGTTCAGTAGTTCTAAGGATCAAAGGTCCACCACCACGACTCGTGCCTGGAGTGCCTCGGGACTGCCATGGATGAGGTGCCTTACACCAACTGCAGGCTACACCACCACCTTCCCAGTTCCCCACAGTCGTTCCAGCCACCCCATCACCATCACCTGGTCCAATCAGCAACATCCACCTGCCCCTCCCGGAGCAGTTTGACAAACCCTAGCTCATTGTAGGGGTTTCTCCTGCAGTGTGACCTGGTCTGACCACCTGGTCTGTCATGCCAGGGTAGCCTCCGAGACGGGCAAGGTGGCCTTGGTGATCTCGGTGCTGACAGGCCAGGCTCTGGAGTGGGCGCACGCCATCTGGGAGAGGAATGGACCAGAAGTGCAGTCCTATGAGCGCTTCACCCAACTCTTCCGTGACGTCTTCGACCACCCTACAGAGGGCCGAGAGGGAGGTGAGCGTCTCCTGCGTCAATGCCAGGGGTCCAGGACAGCGTCGGAGTACTCTCAGTATTTCGAGAAGGTGGCTGTGTCAAATGGCTGGAACGACCAGGCCCTGTTGACGGTTTTCTGCAGCGGGCTACAGGCTAATGTCCAGACCGAGCTGGCCTGTCGCGATGAAAACCTCATGCTGGACAAGCTATTCACCATGGCCATCAGCCTGGAGAGCTCCTGCCTGCCTGTCATCCCAGGAATTCGGGTCTCTCCCAGGAATCTCCGCGATACTGAGCCCATGGAGGTAGGCACGATGCACCTTCCCCCTGAGGAACTTAAATGCCGCCGTCAACAGGGTCTCTGCTCCTACTGTGGGGAGTCAGACCACCCCACACCTGTCCCAGGAGGAAAACCAAGCGAGGAAGCGAAAGGCAGAGGAGTCCTCCTGCACCTTCCAAGGTAGGCGTGGACGTGCCTTGCTCCTCTCTGTCCACCCAGCCTGTCCTCCTCCCTATCACCTTCCCTGACTATCCTGGCCACCCACTGAGTCCTGCCCTAGTGCACTCAGGTGCTGCAGGTAACTTCCTAGACTGGTCAGTGGCCTTATCATTACGCATTCCTCTAGTCCCTTTACAACCCCCTATCCCAGTCCTTGCCCTAGACAACCGTCCCCCTAGGAACAGGACTGGTGCGCCAGACCACAATTCTCATTTCCCTCAGTTACTCACAACAACCATGAACGCATCAATTTCCTCATCTTAGCCTCTCCTGCACACCCCGTAGTTGTAGGTTTCCCATGGCTACAGTTGCATAGCCCCAGCATATTGTGGACAGAGAGGAGGTTGTTGAGGAGTATGAAGGGAGGCATCTCTCGTTGTCAATCTGTGCCACCTCCATGGAAAGTCCGGAACAGGCCACCCACATACCAATCCTGGAGGAGTACCGGGACCTACAGGCAGCCTTTTCAAAGACTCGTGCCATGTGCCTGCCCCCACATCACCCATGGGACTGCACCATCAACCTACTGTCTGGTTCTACCCTCCCGCGGGGGCACATCTACCCTCTCTTGCATGCAGAGACCGAAGCCATGGAGACCTACATCCAGGAGGCGCTGGCCCAAGGATTCATCCGTCCGTCCACCTCTCTGGCCACCTCCAGCTTATTTTTTTGTGAAGGAGGGAGGTCTTCGCCCCTGTATCGATTACCAGACTCGAAATAAGGCTACTGTTAAATTCAGTTATCCCCTGCCTCTCATACCCACTGTGATCAAACAAATGCACGGTGCTAAGTACTTTACTAAATTGGATTTACGCAGTCTCTACAACCTGGTGCGCATCAGAGAGGGGGCTGAATGGAATATCGCCTTCAACACCGGGCACTACGAATACAGGGTAATGCCCTACGGCCTGACAAATGCACCCTCTGTTTTTCAATCATTCATTAATGAGGTGTTGAGAGACATGTTGGGTCACTATGTAGTGGTGTGCACAGACAGCATCTTGGTGTACTCCACTACACACAAGCAACATGTCTCTCATGTCAGGTTCATTTTGAGAGGCTGATAGGGAATCAACTGTACGCCAATGCGGAGAAGTGCCTTTTCTTTCAGCAGGCTGTCTCCTTCCTGGGCTATTGGATATCCACTGCTGGTGTTGGAGAGCAGGGTCAATGTAGCACGGTCGTATTCTATTTCATCCAACATCAAGGCGGTGCAGGGCTTCCTTGGTTTTGCCAACTATTTCTGTCATTTCATTAGGGGTTTCAGCACAGTGGTGGCTCCTCTCACCTCCCTCCTGAAGGAAGGTCCCCAACAGCTGCGCTGGACTGGGAAGGCCAGCAAAGCATTCTGTGCACTCAAGGAACGTTTTACTAACGCACCTGTTCTGGCTTGCCCTGACCCGTCTCTGCCCTTCATCTTGGAGGTGGACGCCTCTGGGGTTGGAGTAGGGGCTGTTCTCCCCCAACGCACTGGATCGCCGCCTAAACTCCATCCATGGGACTTCTATTTATGGAAGCTGTCTCCCACGGAACGGAATTACGACGTGGGGGTTCGTGAGTTGTGGACCGTCAAGAAGGCTCTGAAAGCATGGGGACATTGGCTGGAGGGTGCTAAACATCAATGCATTGTCTGGACGGACCACAGGAACTTGGAGGGGGCACCACTTGGAGGGGCACACCACCATCCTTGTCATTGTGGACTGGTTTAACAAAGCCTGTTGTTTGATTCCACTGCCTGGTCTCCCTACGACCCTGTAGACTGTGGAGGTTCTCTTCTCTCACGTCCTCCGGCACTACGGGATCCTGGAGGACATTGTGTCTGACCGTGGTCCTCAGTTCACCTCCCGTGTCTGGAAGACCTTTCATTGAACGACTGGGGGTCGCTGTCAGCCTCACCTCCGAGTACCGTCCCCAATCAAATGGGCAGGTGGAAAGGGTAAATCAGGAACTGCGGAGGTACCTTTGTAGTTACTGTCAGAACAGGTCTGGGGAGTGGGCTACATTTCTGCCTTGGGCAGAATACCCACAAAACTTCCTTCATCACTCCTCCACTAACCTCACACCCTTTCATCCATCGTGTTCTTCGCAATCAGCTGGCCCTGGCACCGGAGTCAGATCGAGACTCCTGCTGTGGACAGTTGGTTCCGGCACGCCCAGGAGGAATGGAACACCGTGCACATGTATCAGAATAACTTTACGTCCGTCCCCTCGCCCATACCCGGGCGCGAACCAGGGACCCTCTGCACACATCAACAACAGTCACCCATGAAGCATCGTTATCCATCGCTCCACAAAAGCCGCGGCCCTTGCTGAGCAAGGGGAACTACTACTTCAAGGTCTCAGAGCAAGTGACGTAACCGATTGAAACGATATTTAGTGCGCACCGCTAACTAAGCTAGCCATTTCACATCCGTTACACACACCCATCTCCAGTGTGTCGTCCTCCGACAGAAGGCGCAGGACGATTGTCACCTCAGTGTGGCCCCGGTCATTCACAGGGTTTGGCTTTGTTTGAAGGACCTGACCCTCCACCTGCACTGCCAAAAGCTGAGTCCACGGTTTGTGGGGCCGTTCAAAGTCCTGAGGAGAGTCAATGAGGTGATGTACAGATTATAGCTCCCCGTCAATTACCGTATCTCACCCTCATTTCATGTATATCTCACCCTCATTTCATGTATATCTCCTCAGGCCGGTGGCAGCTGGTCCCTTGGACCCCACAACGCACCTCCCCCTCCCTTGGATGTCAAGGGGGCGTCTTTTAGACTCACTGCGTCGTGGGGGGCTTCTCCAGTACCTGGTCGACTGGGAGGCGTGCGGTCCCGAAGAGCTGTGCTGGGTTCCGGCGCGGGACATCCTGGATCGTTCTCTCATTCAGGACTTCCACAGGCTTCGACCCGTACCGCATTGCCGGGGCGGTCCCCAAGGTTGGCGGCTCCCCACTGCTGGAGCATCGCCTCGGGGGGGGGGGGGTCCCACTAGCCTTCGCTTTTGTTCCCCCTCCGGTCCAGCTCAGGCGTTTGCCGTTGCCGGCCTTCTAGATACTGGCAAACGCCCTTCACTCATCTACCCCGGAATTGTCTCATTATTACACACACCTGGTTCCAATCCCCACTCTCACTGTATATAACAGCTAGTTTTCCCTTTTGCCTTCCCCATGCAGACCCTGCCAGACAGTCCTAGCAATGTTCCTGCTTGAGAAATTGATATTTGCTAAGACGTTTACCATTTTAATTAAACAATCACAGTAAGGCTAATTGTTACCGTGACATTTTTAAATATTGAGATAAACATCCGTTCTGCCAACCACATTCTGTTAAGGTCCCCAAAGCACACACATCCCTGGGTCACTCCTCTTTTCAGTTCGCTTCAGCTAACGACTGGAACGAGCTGCAACAAACACTCAAACTGGACAGTTTTATCTCTTCATTCAAAGACTCAATCATGGATACTCTTACTGACAGTTGTGGCTGCTTTGCGTGATGTATTGTTGTCTTTACCTTCTTGCCCTTTGTGTTGTTGTCTGTGCCCAATAATCTTTGTACCATGTTTTGTGCTGCTTCCATGTTGTTGACATGTTGTGTTGCTACCATGCTGTGTTGTCCTGTGTTGCTATGTTGTCATCTTAGGTCTATCTTTATGTAGTGTTGTGTTGTCTCTCTTGTTGTGATGTGTGTTTTGTCCTATATTTTTAATCCCAGCTCCCTTCCCCGAAGGAGGCCATTTGCCTTTTGGTAGGCCGTCATTGTAAATAAGAATGTGTTCTTAACTGAGATGCCTAGTTAAATACAGGTTAAATAAATAAAAATGACAGTGCCATGTTGAAAGTCACTGAGCTCTACAGTAAAGCCATTCTACTGCCAGTGTTTGGCTATGGAGATTGCATGGCTCTGTGCCCGATGTTATACACTTGTCAGCAACTGGTGTGGCTGTAATAGCCAAATCCACTCATTTGAAGAGGTGTCCACATACTTTTGTGTATATAAAGTGTAGTTTCAGCCACTTGCGAATTTAACTAAAATAGGCCTGCAAACGATATTGGTGTGTCTGAGCCCTTACAGGCGCTACATGGTCAATCTGCTGTCTTTATTAGCTGTGCAGCATTTACGGTGTTACTGCCTCTGCAGAGCAGTACAGAGCCTTTGTCAAGGAAGTGAGTTTTTGTTTATACAGGACCTCCCGCCCCCACCTAAGGTGAACAAATCATGTCAATGAGGAGCCCTCTGCATTGTTACAACATTTGAGAGTCGCACAGAAATTAGGTTTGGCGCTAAATGTGGCCCCTGGAGACTGAAATTGTGTTACGTTTTCCATATGGCGCCTCCGACCACATTTTTCAGATGAACCATACATTGTCTCTTAGCCTTGGTAAGATAACGGTAATGCATTAAACGCAAGCTGGGTGCCAGTGGTTTTCTAATTATTTATAGGCATCTCAGGCAATTTATATTTTTTTATTGATTCTAGGACAAGGTCTACCTGTATTTTTTTTGGGGGGATAATTTATTATTACGATGATGGGACAACTTGTGGCACATGGTGTTGCTTTTGTCACTAACAAGCGACCAATCGCGTGAGGGGCAACCTTCTAAAAAGGCGTCACTATTATTGTTGATCACCTGACGTAGTAGGCGTAAAGTGAACCCTCGGTTATTCGCTTCGGTTGGCAGGGCCAGTGACCACCGGTAGGACACAGGCGGGCAAGAGCCGGGAATAGCGCGACAACTTTCTTTTCTCATCTAGCCCAATTGATTTTCGATAGTCGTGCAAAAACAAGGATTGCACTTGATTTTAAACAATGGCTTCACTGTCTATCCATTCAAGTGTGGATTATGCTAAAACCCTTCTCCCGGACTTTTGGGTGAGGTAAGGATAAACTACTTAGGTGTAATTTAATTTTCCAGCATTATAGGTAGCCTATTTAGAGCTCTACCTACTACCAGAGGAGAACCGGGACGAAAGTAACACTTTTTTTAGTCTCCTGATTACCCCGATCGATAGAAGTAGCGACTCCATAATTTATGAAAAACGGCTTAGTCTGTGTCCTCTACCATTAGCAACTGTAATTTCATTTTCTAGGGTAAATTTAAATATACCTTGAGCAGACCTATGCGAAGTTACTTCTAACTGCCGGCGGGCGAGAATAAAACACTATTGCTACAGAAGTAAAAGCTGTCGAAGTGCATGCTGTTCTATATCAATATCGGTCTTATGTCCGGGTTGTAATGCTCGTTAGTTCATACACTTGTTGAAAGTATCAGCCATAATTTCATGTTTCAATTGGTATAATTTTGCTGTAGGTTTGACATCAACATTTTTCATCAATGTAAATGAACAAAGTCAATGTTTAGCAAACAATATTGCCTTGCAATATTAATGACTAAAATGGAACGCAGCTATATTAACCATAATTTTCTCTTCTCACTTAAATGGGAATGTAGTAGGATTTGTTTTTCACAATTTTCAATGCAGTGACTTATTATTTTTTTTGTACTTGCTCAAAACCACTTAACTTTGTAACATGGTCAGACTGGGCTGTTTTATTTTGGGGGGTTGCAGTGAGTTCATCCTCTTATAGGAATGTGCTGATTTCACTTCGTAATTTTAGCTTCTGTGTTATCTGAAATGTTTTCCTTTCGTCCCAGCTCTCCCCCATATCCTACTGCATTTAAGCCACCAAACATTTGAAAATTATATTCTGAATCATCTAAAGACGCACCTGTGAAGCGTAGCCTACATAATTAGGATTTTCCAATGAGTCATGTCCCCGTGCGAGACAGACCAGCCTTCTTCCAGACAGCATCATTATTTTTTTAATAGTCACGACTGAACTGCAACTACCGTTTAAGAACAAAACCGAACTCCACATTGTTATGAGTAAACTGGTTTGCAACAATCGGCGTAATGAAGATACCCCTGTTGAACGCGCAACAGGGTCATGACTAATTGGCAAATCCTAATTGTATAGCCTACGCTTCACATGTGCTTCTTTAGATCATGCAGAATGGTATTTTCAAAGTTGAAAGTTCAGATGTGTTATGTAGAGCAAACATGCCTATCAGACATGTAGAACAAGGAATCATGTCCACCCTAGTCATGGCATTTCCACAGCTGTGTGGCCCTGCTCCAAATTAGTACGATTTTTGTTTTTAAATGGCCATTTTTAAACTCAAACATCTGAACTTGAATAAAATGATGGTAATATGGGCTGAAAGCAAAATATGTCTAGTGTTAATACTTCTGTGATTTCACTAATGCCTGTGGGTGTGCCCTTTGTCATACATTTCCACAGATGTCTACCTCCCCTCTCCCCTAGTTGGCAGTGTAATGATGTTACAATATGATAGGACTGAAGTTTTTTTAAATTAACGGATATTGTCAATAGTTATGTGATTAGGCATGTAACTCAATTCTTGATTAGCTAACACTGAGAGAACAACCTGTTCAGACTTAACGACTCTAATGCCTTGTTCACACTGGCAGTTTGAAGTGACACACAATCTGTTTCTTTGCATGTTTGAATCTGTTCTTTTTCCTACTGTCTGAACATCCAAAAAGCACGGAATTGGATATTACAAGCCACATTTCAAACCACCTTTTGTAGGTGCTTTGAAATCAGATGCAAATCTGGTTGCTGGCCATATGATTTATTTGCTCTCAAGTGGTTTTTAGACTTATTTGGCATATCTTGCTTGCGACTATGTGGAAGCTCCTTAGGGGAGGACCATCCTCAGGGAATTTCATACATTTAAATTGTATAATGTTTAAAGTTATGTTTTTAGATAAAACTATACTAAATATAATCACGTCACCAAATAAATGATTAAAACACTATTTTGCAAAGGTCTAGTAGCTTCAACAGCCCTCAGTAGGGTAGCACCAGGGTGTAGCTGGAGGACAGCTAGCTGCTGTCCTCTGGGTACATTGACTTCAATACAAAACCTAGAAGGCTCATGGTTCTCACCACTTTCCAGAGACTTGCGCAGTAATTATGACAACTTCCAGAGGATGTCCTCTAACCTATCAGAGCTCTTGCAACATGAACTGACATGTTGTCCCTCCATTCGAAGGATCAGAGAATGAATCTAGTACTGAAAGCATAAGCTACAGCTAGCTAGCACTGCAGTGCATACTGTGGGAAATAGTTGACTCAAAGACAAATAAAATAGTTAAACAGTTTAACAAATGTATTTCTTCTGAAATGAAGGAGAAACAAGATTTTTTTTAAATTTGTAGTTCTGTTTCACCTACTTAGAGAATGCAGCTAGCAAGTTTAGCTTACTGAAAACCACATGCTCAAACAATGATTGCTATGTTAGCTAGTTGGCTATGACTTTCCAAGTTAAATTGGTAATACCAAAGTCTGTCACTGTGCCTGCCGGTGTAACAGCTACTGACTGTACACTGTTACTGCACGCGTCATCAGGGGTGTCTTAATTCCACAGATTCTGTTAACTTTTCTCAAATGGAAAAAAACTGGGATAAACATACCTGAATTTGGCAAATAGAAAATCATTTGCAACTGATTACGCCCTACATCAGCTAGCTGCAGACAAGAGTGTGCAAGGCGGCGTTAAATGTCACTGTCTGTCCATGTCACTCAAATTTGTCTCTCGACCTGTGCACCTACTTTGTAAACTTTCATTCATAGGGTTGGTTGTAGAAACCTCATGATGGGTATAGGGGAAAGTTTTGAGTGTCTTGTAGCCTAACTATCGCTGTTACATTGAACTGGATGAATGTAATACAAATGAGTCATCCAATATGCTGTAATAGAAATAAGTCCATGCTCATGAGAGAAATTGTCCTCCCTCATATTAAACGTCACTGACCGCCACTGGTTGACATTTTGACAAGAACATATGATAGGATAACTAACTTAATTGTTTACAAACAAATTAGTGAATGTGCTAGAAACTGAGAAACCTAACTAGCTAGTTGACTGCTGTGGCTAGCCAAAAAGGACTTGTATTGAAAGTTGGATCATTTTATCTTTAAAAAGATACAATAAAAAAATGTCAACTCAAAAGGATAAATGTAAAGTTTCTTACACTATAATTTTGAACATTCAAAGCGACTGGGAAATGTCCATGGCAGCCATTGTCACCTTAGCTTGCTAGATAACTTCTTTGGTGGTGCTCCTGCTTCCTATCACTAATCAGCCTACACCACTGCACACACCTGTCATTATTATGAGAAATAGCATGGACATGTCAGCAAATGATTGTTCTCTGAACGTGCGCACACACACAATTTGGTCACTTGTAACTTGCTGTTTGGACAGTCATTATTCCAAAACAGATTTGATAAACTAGGCCTGCAATTTGAACAAGGCTTAAATAAATTAAAAGTTAAATCTTATTCATATAAACTAGTTTTCTTTTAAAGTTCAATTTCAGTTCTGCACAACTGTCTGCTGGTCAACAAATTGACAATGAGGCTATTTCAATCAGGCCTGCAGTGTGAACAAAGCCGGTTGCTCTAGCCAACTTCCAATGTTAGCTTTAGTTTGAAACTCATATCTGAATAATTCAGATGTTATTCTTTGCATATATTTTAAAGAGTTCCACTTGCTCTATAATCACACTGAATACTTTTTAGAGGTCGACCAATTAATCGGCTTAGCCGATTTCTCAAGTTTTCATAACAATTGGCATTTTTTGACTGCGTGGCAGGCTGACCACCTGTTAAGCAAGTGCAGCAAGGAGCAAATGTAAGTTGCTAGCTAGCATTAAACTTACATTATTTAAAAAAAACAATCAATCTTAACATAATCACTAGTTAACTACACATGGTTGATATTACTAGTTTATCTAGCTTGTCCTGCGTTGCATATAATCAATGCAATGCCTGTTAATTTATCATCGAATCACAGCCTACTTTGCTAAATAGGTGATGATTGCATTTGTGGAGAAAGCACCGTCGTTGCACCAATGTACCTAACCATTAACATCAATGCCCTTATTAAAATCAATACACAAGTATTTTTATTAAACCTGCATATTTAGTTAATATTGCCTATTAACATTAATTTTTTAACTACGGAAATTGTGTAGCTTCTCTTGCGTTCTGTGCAAGCAGAGTCAGGGTATATGCAACAGTTTGGGCCGCATGGCTCTTCGCGAAATGTGTGAACATAATTTCTTCCTAACAAAGACTAATTATTTTGGCATAATTATGATATTGAAGGTTGTGCAATATTTAGCAGAGGTGGGACCAAGTCATTGTTCTACAAGTCACAAGTAAGTCTCAAGTCTTAGCACCCAAGTCAAGACAGGCAAGACCGACAAGTCTCAAGTCCTAAACAAGTCATAATGTGCTCTTCACCAAATGTAATACCATTTCATATTTTTAACAAGAGTAATAGTATATTACATATATGCAAATCATGAATGCTTTTAAAAATATATTTACTACTTTTATTTACTACTTTTATTTACTACTAAATGTAATGTTGTTTTTCAATGGAAATACATCGGTAGCCATGAAAGACCCCCCCAGTGATCGAGGATCGCTATCGGCAATGTAGGCTTGTACACAATTGCCCATGCATGAACACACACACACTCTCTCTGTATGGTTACAGTAGGCTAATGTATGTCAATGGTTTTAAGAACAGCAGTAACATCAGGCAGGATTTAGGGCTACCAACTGCCTTGCCAGTTGTAGCTTCATCTTGGGTGCAATGATCACGTTCCCGCACTGACTGTGAGGAGGCTCATTGATTTAACGTTACGTTAGCCTACATGATACACCTGTAAAGTAATAAAATATATAGCTGTCGGCTATATGAGTCATTACTTACCATTCTTTGTGCAGCTTCTGTTCTCGAACAAAGTTGGAAATTGTTTTGCTTCAGTCTAATTTTCTTCCCGCAAGTTTCAATCTGTTTTTTGTTGATACAGAGTTGTCTTTATATCAGAAAATAATAATTTGGGGTATCATCTTTTCAAGGGCTCCATCTGAATTCACCCGCCAACGTTCCTCTGCACTGTCACGCACAACTGTCTCAGCTGGCACAATTTGATTGGCTGCTGTCTGACTCAAACTGTAAACCATTAAATGAAGAGTTGATATACTGTCCCCTTCAAAAAAAAATATTGTATCATTTTTAAATATTTGGGCTTGGAGGGTGTCGAGTCATAAGGCTCAAGTCACGAGTCATTGGTGTGGAAGTCGAGTTGCAAGTCATGTGACTCGAGTCCACACACCTGATATTTAGACTTAGGGTTGCCACCCGTTAGTTAAAATACAGCACAGTTCTGTATTTCACTGAAAGAATAAATGTTTTTGAAATGATAGTTTACAGATTTGACCATATTAATGACCAAAGGCTCGTATTTGTTTTTATTATAATTAAGTATGATTTGATAGAGCAGTCTGACTGAGTGGTGGTAGGCAGCAGCAGGCTCATAAGCATTCATTCAAACAGCACTTTCCTGCGTTTGCCACCAGCTCTTCACTGTGCTTCAAGTATTACACTGTTTATGACTTCAAGCCTATCAACTCCCGAGATTAAGCTGGCAATACTATAGTGCCTATAAGAACATCCAATAGTCAAAGGTGTAGGAAATACAAATGGTAGAGGGATAGAACTACAACCGAAAACTTCTTAACTGGGAATATTGAAGACTCCTGTTAAAAGGAACCACCAGCTTTCATATGTTCTGAGCAAGGAACTCGAATGTTAGTTCTTACATGGCGCCCTTTTTTTTTGTTTTTTTGTTTTTGCATTATTTAAACCAAATTGAACATGTTTCATTATTTATTTGAGACTAAATAGATTTTATTTATGTATTATAATATGTGTTCATTCAGTATTGTTGTAATTGTTTAATATATATGCATCGGTATTGGCTTTTTTTGGTCCTCCTATTATCGGCATTGAAAAATCATAAATCAGTCTACCTTTAATACTTATTCTGCTAAAACCCGATGATCCTAATGCAATATTTGAGATGCTTTCCCCTCTCTGCGGAGATGTGATAAAACAAGGAGGTAGACGTACAGTATGTCTCTGTAAGAAGTCCAGCAGGTAGTATCACTCCACACTAAGAAGCGAGGCACAAAACGGTCAGTCTTAACTGAAGACATTACCTGTCCTGAACACAAATTGTGCTCTACTGAACACGACCTTGCACTAAGCTAGTTTTCCTTCTTTTTTTTTGTGTCATTTTTGCTTCTATACTGACAGGTCAGTGTCAACTATCCAAACGACAATCTCACGCCGGATCCTTCCCCCACCCCAGCCCCGTCCCTTCAGGCTCTGTACCCAGAGCCGAAGTCAGAGGAAAGGGTTAATGGCCACCTCCCTGGATAACCTCCTAGACCAGGTAAATGCATACTCCTGGGCTACGTTCAGCAGGACAACGTTGTGGAGCGTTCAGATACAAATATATTTCGCAGAACAAACATACCTCTGACAAGTAAAATAAGAAATCACTTAATCACTTAGCTATCTTAAGATGAATGCACCAACAGGAAGTCACCCTGGATAGGAGTGTGTGCTAAAGTGTCTAACTAAAATAGAAATTACATCTACAACGTTTGTATACTGTTTGTGCCGCTGCGGTATTCATAATGGTTGTCATTCAACATGTCAGTCTTTAAAGTATTCAGAGAGCCATTTCATGTGGACAGAAAATCAGTCTCTCCAACACTTACATCAACCTCACCAAATAATTGGTTTAAGATTATTTTTTTTTAAAGTAATGTCTAATTAGAGGAGGAATGTGAGGTGGAACTTCCTGCTAATGAGATGTCATCAAGGATCGGTTACATTACCTTGTGAAGTTAATATACACAAAATTGCAAGCACTGCTACTAGACAGGCAACTCTGTAACCAAATGTAAAATAAAATATGACCATTTCAACACATTTAATACACTCCTGGTTTACTGACCCTGTTAAGGTGACGTTGCTTGTTGCAATTGTTGAGTAACCTCACCCGAGAGACTTGGGGTCCGGAGTGCAGTGGAGTGAAATGTTCAGGGAATCATATGCAAGACATTTCTATCGGCAGAATGTTTTGCCCTCCTGAACGCAACCCAGTCATGTTGTACAAATTACCTACAGTATGTGATTCACATGGATATATAAACTCGGCAAAAAAAAAAAATGTTCTCTGTCAACTGCTTTTATTTTAAGCAAACTTAACATGTGTAAATATTTGAATGACCATAAGATTCAACAACTGAGACACAAACTGAACAAGTTCCACAGACATGATTCTCTGCAATGACGACAAGCTCAGTCCGATGATGCTGTGACACACCGCCCCAGACCATGATGGACCCTCCACCTCCAAACCGCTCCAGAGTACAGGCCTCGGTGTAACGCTCATTCCTCCGACGATAAATGCGAATCTGACCACCACCCCTGGTGAGACAACTGTGACTCGTCAGTGAAGAGCGCTTTTTGCCAATCCTGTCTCGTCCAGCGACGGTGTGTTTGTGCCCATGGGCGATGTTGTTGCCGGTGATGTCTGGTCAGGACCTGCCTTACAACAGGCCTACAAGCCCTCTTAGCCTATTGCGGACAGTCTGAGCACTGATGGAGGGATTGTGCGTTCCTGGTGTACCTTGGGCAGCTGTTGTTGCCATCCTGTACCTGTCCCGCAGATGTGATGTTCGGATGTACCGATCCTGTGCATGTGGTGTTACACGTGGTCTGCCACAGCGAGGAAGATCAGCTTTCTGTTCTGTAGCGCTGTATAAAGCGTCTCACAGTACGGATATTGCAATTTAATGCCCTGGCCACATCTGCGGTCCTCATTTCTCCTTGCCTAAGGCACGTTCACGCAGATGAGCAGGGACCTTGGGCATCTTTCTTTTGTGTTTTTCAGTCTCAGTAGGAAGGCTTTTTTAGTGTCGTAAGTTTTCATAACTGTGACCTTAATTGCCTACAGTCTGTAAGCTGTTAGTGTTTTTGATAGATGAATTTTTAAATTCCCTTATGTTTTATTGCCAAAGCCAATCAAATTCGCACTCATTTCTAATTCATGATAAGTTGTAAGTTTATCATTTGCATGAATTAGCAAGAGACCAGTCTTAAAAAACAAGTTCAGCATTTATTCTTGATGAGTACTGACCCAAAATACAAAGAACATTACATTTTAAATCTGAAGAAGACATAAAATGACGTCATCAGTTACACCCCTCTCCCAGCCGTACAATGGCGCAGTATTCAGTCCTGGAGATAGTTTCACTCCCCTCATAAACTACATTCCAACCTGCCTAAAGGATATACTTCTCTCTGCTAATGGAATCCAACCAAAACATTCTTATCTGTTTGAAGTACTATCTTATCCCTGCTTCAAAACTTTCCCAGGAGACACAGACACAATTCATTTCTGCTTACATTTTCAGTAACAGTACAATTAAGAACCCATACTTTTCAGATCATAACAAATATAGTATTAGCATGAATGGTTCTAATCATTAAAGTATACATTTGATCATCTAAACTATATTTTCCTCTATCAGTTTTAACGACTTCCACAGGTGCATGTTCATTAATTGTTTATGGTTTGTTTCCCACGCTTGTTCAGTGTTTAAACCCTTTACAATGAAGATCTGTGAGGTTATTTAGATTTTTTTAATGTATTCCCTTTTGAAAGACTGGGTGCTGAAAAAGGGACAACTTTTTTTTTTTTTTATTAAAAAAATATATATATATTTTAGTATGGTTGATCTTCCAAGGATGGTCAGCTGGCATGTCATCTGTAAAAGTGAAGTTCTCCACAAACACAATATTAAAATTGTTGATTGAACAAAATCGTTGTTGCCAACTTTTAGCATAATTTTTGGGTGGAAAATGAAAAATAAAACCATTTGAAAATCTAATAATAGTGTGTGCTATGACACCGGTCCTACCCAGACAGCAAGTGCCTTCCTGTTGACATGCCAGTTCCTCATCCTGGTGCTAGAGGAAGATGGGACAGTGGTGGACTCTGAGGCCTTCTTCCAGTCACTGCCAGCCAATACTCCGGTCATGGTCCTGCAGAAGGGAGAGATGTGGACTCAGGTACGTATACATACATGCATACATTTGAAGTCAGAAGTTTACATACACCTTAGCCAAATGCATTAACTTAGTTTTTTAAAATTTAATTTATCCAAGTAAAAATTCCCTGTTTTAGGTCAGTTAGGATCTCCACTTTATTTTACGAATGTGAAATGCCAGAATAATAGTATAGTGATTTATTTAGGCTTTTCTTTCATCACATTCCCACTGGGTCAGAAGTTTACATATACTCAATTAGTATTTGGTAGCATTGCTTTTAAATTGTTTAACTTGGGTCAAATGTTTCAGGTAGCTTTCTAAAAGCTTCCCACAATAAATTGGGTAAATTTTGGCCCATTCCTCCTGACAGAGACTTTGCAACTGAGTCAGGTTTGTAGGCCTCCTTGCTTGCACATGCTTTTCCAGTTCTGCCCACAAGTTTTCTATGGGATTGAGGTCAGGGCTTTCTTGTCCTTAAGCCATTTTGTGACAACTTTGGAAGTATGCTTGGGGTCATTGTCCATTTGGAAGACCCATTTGCGACCAAGCTTTAACTTTCTGACTGATGTCTTGAAATGTTGCTTCAATATATCCACATTTTCCTTCCTCATGAAGCCATCTATTTTGAAGTGCACCAGTCCCTCCTGCAGCAAAGCACCCCCACAACATGCTGTCACCCCTGTGCTTCACATTTGGGATGGTATTCTTTGGCTTGCAAGCATCCCTTTTTCCTTCAAACATAATGATGGTCGTTATGGCCAAACGGTTCTATTTCTGTTTCATCAGACCGGTGAACATTTATCCAAAATTACAATATTTGTCCCCATTTGCAGTTGCAAACGATGGTCTGACTTTTGTATGTCGGTTTTGGAGCAGAGGCTTCTTCCTTGCTGAGCGGCCTTTCAGGTTATGTTGATATAGGATTCGTTTTACTGTGGATATAGATAGTTTTGTACCTGTTTCCTCCAGCATCTTAATAAGGTCCTTTGCTGTTCTGGGATTGATCTGCACGTTTCTCAAGTGCATTCATCTCTAGGAGACAGAACACGTCTCCTTCCTGAGCGGTGTGACGGCTGTGTGGTCCCATTGTGTTTATACTTGCATACTATTGTTTGTACAGATGAGTGTGGTACCATCAGGCGTTTGGAAATTGCTACTAAAGGTGAACCAGACTTGTGGAGTTCTACAACTTTTTTTTGAGGTCTTGGCTGATGTCTTTTGATTTTTCCATGATGTCAAGCAAAGAGTCACTGCGTTTGTACCTGTGTACATCCACAGGTACACTTCAAATTATGTCAATTAGCCTATCAGAAGCTTCTAAAGCATGACATTTTCTGGAATTTAAGCTATTTAAAGGCACTGTCAATTTGGTGTATGTTAACTTCTGACCCACTGGCATTGTGATACAGTGAATTATACTTGAATTAATGTCTAAGCAGTTGTTGGAAAAATTACTTGTTATGCACAAAGTAGATTTGCCAAAACTATAGTTTGTTAACAAGAAGTGTGCAGAGTGGTTAAAAAAATAGTTTTAATGACTCTAACCTAAGTGTATGTAAACTTCCGACTTCAACTGTACATGCATACAGTCAGGTCCATAAGTATTTGGACAGTGACACAATTAGCATAATTTTGTCTCTATACTCCAGAGCAATGGATTTGAAAAGAAACTATCAAGATGTGCTTTAAGTGACTCCTCTTTAGTTTAAGGGGTTTGTCAATTACTGTATTAACCATGTAGGAATTACAACCACTTTTATACAGCCCCTGAAATTTAGGGGCTCAATTTAATTGGACAAACTAACAATCATACATTTAAATTGAGTTTTAATACTTGGTTCTAAATCCTTTGACATCAATGACTACCTGAACTCTGTAACCCATAGACATCACCAGATGCTGGGTTTCTTCCCCGGTGATGCTATGCCAGGCCTTTTATTGCAGCGGTCTTCAGTTCCTGTTTGTTCTTGGGGCGATTTGCCTTCAGCAAGTGAAATTCATGCTCAATTGGATTCACGTCAGGTAATTGACTTGGCCATTGCAGAACATTTCACTTCTTTGCCTTAAAGTTTTGGGTTGCTTTCGCAGTATGCTTCGGGTCATTGTCCAGCTGCACTGTGACGAGCCGTCCAATGAGTTGTGAAGTATTCTCTGAATCTGAGCAGATATAGCCATGAACACTTCAGAATTCACCCTGCTGCTTTTGTCAACAGTCACATCAATACAGGGAACCAGCTCTATTGGCAGCCATATATGCCCATGCCATAACACTGCCTCCACCATGCTTCACAGATAAGGTGGTAAGCTTCGGATCATGAGCAGTTCCTACCCTTCTCTTCCATTCATTTATCTTTGTCTCATCTGTCCATAGGATTTTCCAGAACTGTACAGGCTTTGCCAAAAAAAACATGTTAATCTCTAATCTGGCCATCCTGTTTTTGAGGATAACCAACAACATCTTGTGGTAAACTCCCTGTATTTATTCTGGTGAAGTCTTCTCTGGTTGTTGACTTTGACACAGATACACCTACGTCCTTGAGGGTGTTCTTGATCTGGCCAACTGTTGTGACGGTTTTTCTTCACCATCCACCACAGTTGTCTTCTGAGCCGTTTGGTTTTCCTGAGCTCACCAGTGTGGTCTTTCTTTTTAAGAATGTACCAAATAGTTTTGGCCACACCTAATGTTTTTGCTATTTCTGATTGGTTTGTTTGAATTTATTTTTTTGCCTAATGATGGCTTATTTCACTGACAGTGAACTTTCTTTGGACTTCATATTGAGGGTTGACAGCAACAGATTCCAAATGCCACACTTGAAATCAACTCTTGACCTTTTATCTGCTCATTTGTAAATTAACTGAGGGAATAACACACACCTGGCCATGGAACAGCTGAGCAGCCAATTGTCCAATTACTTTTGGTCTGTTAAAAAGGCTATAATTCCTACACTGTTTACCTGACTTGGATGTAAATACCCTCAAATTAAACCTGAGTCATATTCATTATTTCATGTCAACTACAATATGCTGTTGTAGACGGCTAAAATAACAATGTCCAAATATTTATCGACCTGACTGTACATGCACACAGAAGTTAACTTTTGTGCTAGGCATACTGTTGCCTTGGGAAAGCATTTGAAGATCACTATCTGCTGCAAGTTCATATCAAATGAGGGCTGGCCGTGTCGTACTTCTGTTGTAGGACTGACTTTAACCATTTTTGGATGTCACATTTCCCAATTGTGGAAACTTGCTGTATTATCACACACCACAAGAGGGCCACACTTTCACATCAAACCAAGTATCTGTCTGGAACCAGAGTTCCCTGGTTTGATGTGAAAGTGTGGCCCTCTTGTTTTCAGAAATATTTACAAATGAAAAGCTTAAATGTCTTGATTTAATAAGTATTCAACCCTTTTTTTGTTATGGCCTAAATAAGTTCAGGAGTGAATGAATGTGCTTAATAAGTTGCATGGACTCAGTGTGCAATAATGGTGTTTAACATGTACTCCCCACACAATTATCTGTAAGGTCCCGCAGTTGAGCAGTCAATCTCAAGCACAGATGCATCCACAAAGACCATGAAGGTTTTCCAATGGTTCGCAAAAGTGCAGCTATTGGTGGATGAAGAGAGGGGGGAAATAATTTAAAAAAGGAGATTGAATATCTGTTTGAGCATGGTGCAGTTGTTAATTACACTTTGGATGGTGCCTCAATACACCGTCACTACAAAGATACAGGCGTTCTTCCAAGCGCAGTTGCTGGATTTCACCATGAGGCCAATGGTGACTTTAAAACCGTTGCAAAGTTTAATGGCTGTAATAGGAGAACTGAAGATGGATCAACATTGTAGTTAATCCACAATATTAACCTAATTGAGAGTGAAAAGGAAGCCTGTACAGAATAAAATATTCCAAAACATGCATGCTGTTTGCAATAAGGCACTAAAATAATACTGCAAACAAATTAACTTTTTGTCCTGAATACAAAGGTGTTTTGTTTGGGGAAAATACAGAGTTCCACTCTTCATTTTTTTTTTCTAGCATGGTGGTGGCTGCATCATGTTATGGGTATGCTTGTCATTGACAAGACTAGGTCCGAAATAGAGCTAAGTTCAGTCAAAATCCTAGAGAAACTTGGTTCGGTCTGCTTTCCAACAGACATTGGGAGACAAATTCACCGTTCAGCAAGACAATTACCTAAAACGCAAGGCTAAATATACACTGAACAAAAAATATAAACGCAACATGCGAAGTGTTGGTCACAAGTTTCATGAGCTGAAAAAAAGATTCTGGAAATGTCAAATTCTCTACCCTAAGCTGACTCTAATGTTTTAGAACTTCAGCCTCGCAACCGCAGAACGTGTGTGTGGACGTGGTTTGCTGATGTCAACATTGTAACCCATAGTGGTGTTATGATATGGGCGGAGTTACAGTTGACTTTTAAATTGTCTTAAATCTATGGCAATAATTGAAAAATGGCTGTCTAGAAATGATCAACAACCAACTTGCTTGAGCTTGATGAATTTCTAAAAGAATAATTGGCAAATATTGCACAATCCAGGTGTGCAAAGCTCTGAGACTTACCCAGAAAGACTTGCAGCTGTCATCTCTGGCTAAAGTGGCAGGGTAGCCTAGTGGTTAGAGCATTGGACTAGTAACCGAAAGGTTGCAAGTTCAAATCCCCGAGCTGACAAGGTACAAAATCTGTCGTTCTGCCCCTGAACAGGCACTGTTCCTAGGCCGTCATTGAAAATAAGAATTTGTTCTTAACTGACTTGCCTAGTCAAATAAAGGTAATACATTTAAAAAAAATAAAGTGATCTCTTAACTCTGGGGGTTGAATAATTTCTCATTTTTATTTTTGAATCTTTCAGTGTATTTTGTGTTATTGTTGACACAATTACACCTTCTTAATCCCACTTTGTAAAATAACCCATTTTGGAAAAAGTCAGTGTGAATACTTTCTGAATTCACTGTCTAAATCATGCCTTGATTAGAGGGAAGCATGAACCAGAAGTGTAACTCCGCTAGCTTGCCAGATTTTAATAGTCCTGTCTTAGCCTGACCTTTGTCCATTCTTGTACAGGTCCTCCCAAGTTCCAGCCAGCCCAATAGAAATGGAATCGGTAAATTGAGTTTTGACCTGTACAAGTTGAACCCCAAGGACTTCATCGGGTGTCTAACCATCAAAGCGACTCTTTATGAAATCTACACACTGTCGTACGACGTTCAATGCACCAGGGCTAAGGGTATCTTGAAGTGAGTACACTACTACCCCACCATCTCAAGGGGACATTATTGGGGGCTGTGGGGGGTGGGGTTTTAAAATGTCAGGTGAAGTAGACTGATTTACAGTACCAGTCAAAAGTTTAGACATCTACTCAAGGATTATTCTTTAAAAAAAGAAACGATTAAATACCACATGGAATCATGTAGTTGCCAAAAGTGTTAAACAAATGGCACTCTCAACCAGCTGCACCTGGAATGGTTTTCCAACAGTCTTGAAGGAGATCCCACATGCTGAGCACTGAGCTCCTTTTCCTTCACTCTGCGGTCCAACTCATCCCAAACATCTCAATTGGTTTGAGGTTGGGTCATTGCGGAGGCCAGATCATCTGTCTTTTCTCTGCTTATTTGAGCTGTTCTTGCCATAATATGGACTTGGTATTTTACCAAATAGGACTATATTCTGTACACCACCACTACCTTGTCACAACACAACTGATTGAATCAAATGCATTAAGAAGGAAAGAAATTAAAAAAATTAACTTTCTGGAATTAACACGCACACCTGTTTATTGAAATGCATTCCAGGTGACTACCTCATGAAGCTGGTTGAGAATGTCAGTGTGCAAAGCTGTCGTCAAGTCAAAGAATGGCTACTTTGAAGAATCTGAAATACAAAATAGTTTTGATTTTACACTTTTAGTTACTACATGATTCCATATGTGTTTCATAGTTTTGATGTCATCACTATTGTTCTACAATGTAGAAAATGGCAAAAATAAAAACATTGGTTTCAAATATTTTGATTGGTACTGTATATTTTTATAGGCACTAGTCAAAATGTAAAATATTTTAGCAGAGAAATATTCAGTCGGCAGGTCATTGTGTGTTTGTTCATTCCTTCCCACTGGGCACAGACGTCAGTTAAACATCTTGTTCTGATTTACATTTAATGGCGTTGGCAACTAATGTGAAACCAACAAGAAATTGATCCATGTCATTGGACTAAAGTTAAAAAAATATTTAAATTCCTTTGCCAGTTTTCCATGTTGATTCAACGTCATCAGATGGGACAATTGTTGGTGTTTAAATTACATAGAAACAATGTTTATTCTACCAGTTTGTGTCCAGTGGGTTGGCTGCAAGGATATCTGAAGATTCCAGTTTTTTTTTATATGAACAAGTTGGGGCTTAAAAATGGGTCTTCACTGAACAAGTTCTGAGAAGAGAATATGTGCTTTGACTGTTTTTAGGAAGTTTTCATCTCTGCCTTTTCGCATTCTCTTTAGAGCTCTTCTGCGTTGTCTGACGTCTGTGGCGAGAGTGGCGGGGCAGCTGCTTCTGTGTGGTTCCTCGTACATACTGCAGTACATTGGTGACGATGACTACTAGGACGTGACCAAAGTTCCAAAGCCCCGTTTGAGCTCTTTAAAATGAACCGGGTGAAACGTGTCCAGGGCCTCCTGAATGCCATTTGTCTCACTAAGTAACTGGGAAAATCCCTTTGTGAGATGTGTGTAGGCCTTGTTACCAGCTGGTTTCGTTGAGCCATTGCAAATGTATGTAAAACGATGTTGATACACATCAAATAAAAGCACTGCCCTGCTGGAGGAGGACATAAATACAATATGCACATTTTTACTATGGGCAACACATACCAACTTGCATGCATCTCTAGTTGGGATGATGTGATTTTGTTTTTTAAAGTCATTTCAAAAAATCTGGTTGGCCACTGTAGCAAAATATCAATGTTCTTAAACTATCCCTTAATCTGGATGGCCCCATTTGTGTCGTATGTTTTTTAAAGAGAAATGCATGCCTGAGAAGTCGCTTGAATTGACGTGGTGACTGTTTTGAGTGATTCCATTCCCCATCAGAATAGCAATCTACTAGTGTGAATCTTAAGTATTTCTTCTCCACGCATCTTCTCAAGTTGCATTGGAGGAGATCACCTCAGATCTTGTCCTCCAATGAGTTTTGAAGTTGTGAGGAATCAGGCAAAGACTTTCTGGCTCAACGCTAGGTGGCCTAGGTTTGATTAGCTGACTCTGTTAATTGAATAGCTAAATCTGTTATTGTGCCCTTGAGCAAGGCCCTAATTTTGCCTGTTAGTCACTCTGGATAAGAGTATCTGCTAAATGACTAAAATAGGGTTTACTCCAGGACCAATTGAAAGCCCAACTGTCTGGGACTGTGCATTGTCTAAGTACAAAAACATTTAAATTTGGAAGCACTCAAACTAAAATGTCACTGAATATTTGCCCTGTCTGTCAAATCTATAAATAAAGGTTTTTGTAAAAAGTCTCATCTGACTTGATGCAAGCTATTAGTTTGTCAATGATTGTATATTTTCTGTGGGTGATGTCAAATACATGGACATCGGGGCCCCTACGCTTCAGTCAGAGCCTAGCTGCAGTCATTTTGCAGACTGCCATGATTTCCTTTGTTGGCCATAAGCTTTTTAAATCCAATTTGAGCTGTGTGCTAGTGATGGGTGGTCAGAAATGGTACAGTACATTATCACTAATTCTGCTGGGTAACCACAGTGATTTGTACATATCCTTCACCAGAGCAATAGACACGTTTCTGTGAACAGGCATTTAGAATCTGAGTGCAATCAGACTACTCGTGGACACTCACCAATACATGACTGATCAATCCTGTTTGTTCTACATGGTACATTTCTATCTGTATATTGTTGCACCCTCCTGAACCAAGGGCCTTAGTTCCTAAATGGGCAGTCCAAAGTTAGCAGTGTGAAAGCCACATTTCTGATATCCTCAATTGGGTAATTTGATCATTATAGTCTTGACACTTGCAGTAATGTCATCTATTCATGGTCAGCAGTCAGGGGAATTAAGGGTAGTAGGCTACATTCTGGGTTGTGTTCATAAGGGGACACCGTACCAAATGGCATAAAATGGACAGACTACAAATACCTGTCAAAGACCAGCTTGTTAAGTCCTATGAATACAATCCAACTAGTCCCCCTGTTTCAGTCTGGTGTGTGTGACTCCCCACCTGGATTTAGTGTTACAGTATTTTGCAAAATTTGAAAATGTGTTTTTGTTTTATAACATTTGGATAAAAGTTTATTCAGGGCTATAAAAATGTATCATTCACTGCATTTGAGGAACAGTGGGAATGTAACTCTGCTTTGAAAGTTGATAAACTTGTAAACTCACTGAGACATTGGCCTTTTGGTATCTAGAGAAGAGCTCTCTACACCCATTATGGCATTGTTCACACCCTCTTAAGCTTTAGCCCCCATCTAATTCTGCTCTCTGCGCGTTCAGAGCGCACACTTGGTGTGATTTGTTTAACTCTGGATAACAAACAGCCTACCATCTCTGCTGGCAATTTCATTATGATTTTTTTGTTGACGTTTACTGACACAGGCCATATTCAACAGGTGTTGTACACTTTAGCTTAAGACCAGTAGCTAGCTAGGTAAACAATGTGTAAGATCACACACGTATTGTTAGCTAATGAGCTGGCCAGTTAAAGTTGAACAACAATGAACATAACGACCTGATTTGGCACTACTACCCTGCATGAATCTGCTGGGAGCATACCAACCAGGTTCAATGTTAGCTTGCTAGGCTCTAACTAGCAAAGCAAATGGCTCTGGGATACGAATCATGTCATACACGTGACGTTAGCTAGGGAGCCAGCCAGCTAACAGTATACTTTAGCTTGAAATGAAACCACTTTCTGTCAATTAGAATGTGTATCTGAAAATGTAGCTAGCTCGACTATCTTACCCGTATACAACTTCATGCATGATGGACGCGTTTCCCTGTCACAGATGCCCTTAGTTTGAAGATGTAATCCATAGACGGGTGTTTTCAAATCAGTTTGTCATGTGCGCTGAATACAACAGGTGAGTGAAATGCTTACTTACAGGCTCAAACCAATGGTGCAGAGAAAGTGTGTGTGTAGGTAAGGAAATAAAACCTGTAAAAATACATTTGAAAAAAAGAGTAGCAAGGCTATATACAGACATACACCTGTTAGTCAGGCTTATTGAGGTGGCACACAATGCAAATAGTCCCGTTAACCATTTTCTTTTTCTTCATCTCTTAAGCTATCATACTCTAATTCCACTTTCAAAACTCAATTCTCCAGAAAGTGGAGAGCAACACTTATGCAGCTCCACTACACGATACATCAAAAAAAGCTGCGTTCGACAGGATTACCAACGCAGACTGACCAGCTCAAATAGATAGAAGCCTTCTATTTGGCAGACCAATCTGAACTCCTCTCTCGACATGTCCTGCCCACTTATCTCAGCCAATCATGGCTAGTGGGACGGTAGCTACCTTCTTCTGTGGCTTAACCAACAAGGCTCGTAATTTAAATTTTTTATTCGTATTTACATATGGCATCCAAGTTTGTTATTAAGGAAACAGGAAAGTTCCAGAGTTGTGACTTGCGACATACACCTAGTATCCTGAAACGCTTTATATGTGCAACATGTACTGCCTTTGTGTGATGGGTTTCTTGTCACACCATGTAAGGTACGTCCATTGTACCTTTTTGCAGTTTGTACCTTTTTAAGTGGCAAATTTTAACTTAAGACCCTTACACTTCACCATCCCACTTCTGACATCAACGTAGCAAATTCAGAGGGTAGCCCCAACCGGGATTCAAACCTGGGTCAAGTCAACACCTTAACCATTACACCAAGAGGTCTGTACTTGACTAAGTTGCTCAGTGTTGGGTTAAGCTTGCTACAAAATTACATAAGTCTATATAAAGATTTCAGAACTGTCAGCAGACATGCTCAAACTTGCAATATAACAGTAGACCACTTAAACTGGTACAACACTTCAACTCACGGGTGGCCAAAAATAACAAAACCACGCCCCCAATAATTATACCTTTTTTACATTCAAAATATTGGGTACAAAAATGTACCCTAAAATGTACCAAACAGTACCATGTTAGATCATATGTATACCTCCTGAAGGTATATTGTGTGTATTTTGATATTTTTGTACCCAAGTGAACTACACTCATAATGAATGAGTGTAGTGAGCTCAACTTCTAACTTTAACACTTGAAATGGTGCAAGACCTAAAGCAAATACAGCCTCGGCTACTCTAATTATTCCACAATGATTTAGTAGCCTACATTTTCATCGTAAGTCACAATTGAATTGACACATTATTTCAACAAACTAAGCCTGATAATATACTTCTCTTGTGAGAACGGAGATGTGATGGAAAATAACGGTTCACTATTTTATTGCACAGCTGGGGTGTCATTCACTTGTCCAGCCCTACTGGGCGTGGAAGTTCGGCAGAGGTGAACAGGAATTTAGTGCGCCTGATAATCAGTTGAGTTTACCAGGCTGCATACACACTCCAGCCGCCAAAGACACCCTTGCACACAGACAGAATGAGAGAAATAGTTCACATACAAGCCGGACAATGTGGGAATCAGATTGGCACCAAGGCAAGTAGAGACCATTGAACTGAATTACTTTTTCATTTGAATTAACACCTTGCATGTTTTATGAAGAAAAACGATTTCTTAACTTTATTATGCCATCGCACACGGATTTTGTCCAATAATTTTTGTTACTGCCGCCAATGTTTTTTCGATGGGAATCATCCGTTAGCAGATGAATGACAACGGATGACGAATGATCGGAATGTCTTTTAACTCCGAAAATACCGTGTGTGGCATTAGCCCAAATTTTTAAAAGCTGATGTGACAAATTATAGGCTAATTGTAGGCCAGTGTTGTATAGCATATGACCCCATGCTTTGGGCTGCGACTTTGCCTTTTGAAAATGTAAATTGCGATCGCTTAATTACATATCTATATAGCCTATAATAAACTTCATAACGGTCCCTAGCGTTCAGCCATGGAGTGCCATGAAATTCGCGCTGTGTGAGTCTTATCAATTTCAGCAGCTGAGTGTGCTTCAGTCATCAAATAAGACCGAAGGATGCACAATCGTTTTTTCATGATGCCTTTATAACTTTAGGATATTTAACTGTAACCTTTTTTTCCTCACGTTGATAACTCGACAGTTTTGGGAAGTTATCAGCGATGAACACGGCATCGATCCGGCAGGAAACTATGTGGGTGACTCATCGCTTCAAATCGACAGGATTAATGTGTACTACAACGAAGCGTCCGGTAAGTGTGTCTGTGGTAGAATGAGTCATCATGCTTCCAAGTTGTTCCCAATTGTTAAAGGCATAGAACATTTAACATAAGCGCACTCATGGCCTGCTACAGGGTCCTTACATCTGGTGCTTTGATAAATTGCCATAACCCCATAGCCACCTTTTGCTACAACCTGAACTCAGTGGTAGACCTAACAGTAAATGTAAATCCGGAACACTGCAATTAAACTGAACAAAAATAAACGCAACATGGAACAATTTTAAAAAATGCTATGAGTTACAGTTCATATAATGAAATTAGTAAATGGAAATGAATTCATTATGTCATAATCTATGTATTTCACATGACTGGGAATACAGATATGCATCTGGTCAAAGATACCTTTAACAAACAAGGTAGGGCTGTGGATAGGAAAACCAGTCCACATCTGGTGTGACCACCATTTTCCTCGTGCAGCGTGACACATCTCTTTCGCATAGAGTTGATTAGGCTGTTGATTGTGGCCTGTGGAATGTTGTCCCACTCCTCTTCAATGGCAGTGCGACGTTTCTGGATATTGGCGGGAACTGGAACACTCTGTCGTACACGTCGATCCAGAGCATCTCAAACATGCTCAATGGGTGAGAATGCAGGCCATGGAAGAACTGGGACATTTTCAGCTTCCAGGAATTGTGTACAGATCCTTGAAACATGGGGCCGTGCATTATCACGCTGAAACTTAAGGATGACGCGGAGGAATAGCACGAAAATGGGGGGATTCTAACAATGGAATTATTTTAAGATCATACTATGGACGATTTAGCTATTGAATTAAGGACTCCTTTAGGTACCAAAAAATATATAAGAACAAATGAATTGATATAATATTGAATTTAGCCTTTTACTACTATAACCCAGAGAAATGCATTGAATAACCCATTCGTGAATGGCAAAAACAAAAATCATAAGAAACAAGCTCTTGAAGTGTCTGTCCTATATCTAAGAGATACAAGAAAGCTCGGAAATATACTGTGCATTCAAAAGTGTTCAGAACCCTTGACTTTTCCATATTTTCTTACATTACAGTCTTATTCTAAAATTGATTAAATAAATGTTTCCCCTGGGTCAAACGTTTCGGTTAGCCTTCCACAAGCTTCCCACAGTAAGTTGGGTGAATTTTGGCCCATTCCTCCTGACAGGGCTGGTGTAACTGAGTCAGGTTTGTAGGCCTTCTTGCTCACACACACTTTTTCTATAGGTTTGATGTCAGGACTTTGATGGCCACTCCAATACCTTGATTTTGTTGACCTTAAGCCATTTTGCCCCAACTTTGGAAGTATGCTTGGGGTCATTGTCCATTTGGAAGACCCATTTGCGACCAAGCTTTAACTTCCTGACTGATGTCCTTGAGATGTTGCTTAAATATATCCACATATTTTTCCTGCCTCATGGTGATGTCTATTTTGTGAAGTGCACCAGTCCTTCCTGCAGCAAAGCACCCCCACAACATGATGCTGCCACCCCTGTGCTTCACGGTTGGGATAGTGTTCTTCGGCTTCCAAGCCTCCCCCTTATTCCCCCAAACATAATGATGGTCATTATGGCCAAACAGTTCTATTTTTTTAATCGGACCAGAAGACATTTCTCCAAAAAGTACAATATGTGTCCCCATGTGCAGTTGCAAGCGGTAGTCTGTCTTTTTTATGGTGGTTTTGGAGCAGTGGCTTCTTAATTGCTGAGCGGCCTTTCAGGTTATGTCGATATAGGACTAATTTTACTGTGGATATAGATACTTTTGTACCTGTTTCCTCCATCTTTACAAGGTCCTTTACTGTAGTTCTGAGATTGATTTGCACTTTTCGCACCAAAGTACGTTCATCTCTAGGAGACAGAGACAATCTCCTTCCTGAGTGGTATGACGGCTGTGGGATCCCATGGTGTTTATACTTGGGTGCTATTGGTTGTACATATGAACTTGGTACCTTCAGGTGTGTGGAAATTGCTCCCAAGGATGATCCAGACTTGTGGAGGTCTACAATTTCTTTCCTAAGGTCTTGGCTGATTTCTTTTGATTTTCCCATGATGTCAAGCAAAGAGGCACTGGGTTTGAAGGTAAGCCTTGAAATACAGCCACAGGTACACCTCCAATTGACTCAATTGAGTCATCGGAAGCTTCTAAAGCCATGACATAATTTTCAGGAATTTTACAAGCTGTTTAAAGGCACAGTCAACTTAGTGTATGTAAACTCTTGACCCACTGGAATTGTGATACAGTGAGTTATATGTGAAATAACCTGTCTGTAAACCATTTTTGGAAAAATTACTTGTGTCATGCACGAAGTAGATGTCCTAACCGACTTGCCAAAACTATAGTTTGTTAACAAGACATTTATGGAGTGGTTGTGGTTGTATGTAAACTTCCGACTTCAACTGTGTATGTATGTCTTTATATATAAACTCAGCAAAAAAAGAAACGTCCCTTTTTCAGGACCCTGTATTTCAAAGATATTTCGTAAAAATCCAAATTACTTCACAGATCTTCATTGTAAATGGTTTAAACACGGTTTCCCATGCTGAACCATAAACAATTAATGAACATGCAGCTGTGGAGCAGTCGTTAAGACACTAACAGCTTACAGACGGTAGGCTATTAAGGTCACGGTTATGAAAACTTAGGACAGTAAAGAGGCCTTTCTACTGACTCTGAAAAACACCAAAAGAAAGATGCCCAGGGTCCCTGCTCATCTGTGTGAATGTGCCTCAGGCATGCTGCAAGGAGGCATGAAGACTGCAGATATGGCCAGGGAAATAAATTGTAATGTCCGTACTGTGAGACGCCTAAGACAGCGCTACAGGGAGACAGGACGGACTGCTGATCATCCTCGCAGTGGCAGACCACGTGTAACAACACCTGCACAGGATCGGTACATCCGAACATCACACCTGCGGCACAGGTACAGGATGTGGCAACAACAACTGCCCGAGTTACACCAGGAACGCACAATCCCTTAATCAGTACCCACACTGTCCACAATAGGCTGAGAGAGTCTAGACTGAGAGCTAGTAGGCCTGTTGTAAGGCAGGTCCTCACCAGACATCACCTGCAACAACGTCGCCTATGGGCACAAACCCACCGTCGCTGGACCAGACAGGACTGGCAAAAAGTGCTCTTCACTGACGAGTCACAGTTTTGTCTCACCAGGGGTGATGATCGGATTCGCATTTATTGTCGAAGGAATGAGCGTTACACCGAGGCCTGTACTCTGGAGCGGGATCGATTTGGAGGTGGAGGGTCCGTCATGGTCTGGGGCTGTGTGTCACAGCATCATCGAACTGAGCTTGTTGTCATTGCAGGCAATCTCAACCCTTTGCGTTACATCGAAGACATCCTCCTCCCTCATGTGGTACCCGTCCTCCAGGCTCATCCTGACATTACCCTCCAGCATGACAATGCCACCAGCCATACTGCTCGTTCTGTGTGTGATTTCCTGCAAAACAGGAATGTCTGTGTTCTGCATGGCCAGCGAAGAGCCCAGATCTCAATCGCATTGAGCACGTTTGGGACCTGTTGGATCAGAAGGTGAGGGCTAGGGACATTACCTCCCCCAAAATGTCCGGGAACTTGCAGGTGACTTGGTGGAAGAGTGGGGTAACATCTCACAGCAAGAACTGGAAAATCTGGTACAGTCCATGAGGAGGAGATGCACTGCAGTACTTAATCAGCGGGTGACCACCCCAGATACAAACTGTTATTTTGAACCCCCCCCCCCCTTTGTTCATGGACACATTATTCAATTTCTATTTGTCACATGTCAGTGGAACTTGTCCAGTTTACATCTCAGTTGTTGAATCTTATGTTCATACAAATATTTACACATGTTAAGTTTGCTGAAAATTAACGCAGTTGAAAGTGAGTTTCTTTTTTTGCTGGGATATTTATTTAACCCATTTTTAACCCATTTTTTGGGTAGGCACAAAACAACTTTCATTCTTCCATAAAAAAATGTTGACCTTTCGACAACTCACGTGACACTTATGGGGGTCGTAAAGCGAAACTGGGAACACCATCGTGTTTGTGAGAATCTCCCTTTGACATTAGCGGAGATTAGTGTGTAGCCCAAACTTTTCGGACGTTACAAACAGAAGTTGGCACATCGACGGTACCGACGTCAGACGAGTCAACTGACGCCTGTGGGGGTCGTTGAGCAAAACCGTTCGGACGCTACAGACATTTTCGTGAGAAGTCCGATTTTTGGGACGTCCGATAGCCTGACAAACACCTCTCTAGCACTACTTCCTTTCACCGCAGATGCGGAAGTGCGATACAGGCGGATGCGGTGGATTGAGATGCATCCAATGCTTTTTTTTATGTTGCTTACAGGCTGTTTTATATAGCATGATGTGAATACATTATTTCTGACGCATCTATGTACACATTTTGTATTCATTCAGCCTTTAAAGTTAGTGTTAGTTAGGACTGAAATATTCAGTGTGAGGGAAAGATGGCAGGCCGCATTGAAAAGGGAAATGTTATCAGGTTGTTGGCAATTCCTTGAGGCCTAAAATAAGGAATGTGTTTTAGGTAATAGGTTATAGGCATACCTGACGAAGTCTTGCTTGTGAAACAGACTACAGTAGAATACCATGCATTTAGATACATTTGAAATGTATTCCAATCTATATAGGTGTTTGGTTGTCTTTTTTCTAGCACACAAGTATGTCCCCAGAGCAATCCTTGTGGACCTGGAACCGGGGACCATGGACAGTGTCCGGTCGGGGTCTTTTGGACAGCTATTCAGACCTGACAACTTTATCTTCGGTAAGTGGACACTGTAACACTTTACTTAAAGTCAACAGCTAAATAATCCATTGTTATTAGTTATTATATGCATCTTAGAGCATTTATAATATGCTATTATATGGCTTATTTTGTCTCTATATAGAAAACATTTTTTTCCCCCTACTGATTCAAAATGGCTGTTTTTAGGTATGTGTACCATTAAGTATTTTCATTGTTTCCTCAATATCAAGGACACACAGCATGAGGTTTTGCGGCGGTCACGTGAGGTCTACTGGGCCCAGTTTTTGAAAAACTTTTAATCTGGATCAGAATGATCATTAGCAGCTACGGGGAGACAATGGAAAACTATTTGACAGAATATGAAGCTTGTACAAATGCCAGACTCAACCTACATTCTTGCCTAAGGGATGGGGTGTAGGATTTAACTGAACATTTTCATCCCTTTTTGCTGTCCTTGCAGGGCAGACGGGTGCGGGGAACAACTGGGCCAAGGGCCACTACACTGAGGGAGCAGAGCTGGTAGACTCTGTGCTGGATGTGGTGAGGAAGGAGTGTGAGCACTGTGACTGTCTCCAGGGCTTCCAGCTCACCCACTCCCTGGGCGGGGGCACGGGCTCAGGCATGGGCACCCTGCTCATCAGCAAGATCCGTGAGGAGTACCCCGACCGCATCATGAACACGTTCAGCGTCATGCCCTCACCCAAGGTGTCTGATACGGTGGTCGAACCGTACAACGCCACGCTCTCTGTGCACCAGCTGGTGGAGAACACGGATGAGACATACTGCATTGACAACGAGGCGCTCTACGACATCTGCTTCCGTACCCTAAAACTGACCACACCCACTTACGGGGACCTCAACCACCTGGTGTCGGCCACCATGAGCGGTGTGACCACCTCACTGCGCTTCCCTGGCCAGCTCAACGCCGACCTTCGCAAACTGGCCGTCAACATGGTGCCCTTTCCCCGCCTACATTTCTTCATGCCTGGCTTTGCACCACTAACGGCCCGGGGGAGCCAACAGTATCGCGCCCTGACAGTGCCCGAACTCACTCAGCAAATGTTTGACGCCCGCAACATGATGGCAGCTTGCGACCCGCGCCATGGCCGCTACCTCACCGTGGCCACTGTTTTCCGAGGGCCCATGTCCATGAAGGAGGTGGACGAGCAGATGCTGGCCATCCAGAACAAGAACAGCAGCTACTTCGTGGAGTGGATCCCCAACAACGTCAAGGTGGCCGTGTGTGACATTGCGCCCCGCGGCCTTAAGATGGCCTCCACATTCATCGGCAACAGCACGGCCATCCAAGAGCTGTTCAAGCGCTTCTCGGAGCAGTTCTCAGCCATGTTCCGCCGCAAGGCCTTCTTGCACTGGTTCACCGGGGAGGGCATGGACGAGATGGAGTTCACAGAGGCCGAGAGCAACATGAACGACCTGGTGTCTGAGTACCAGCAGTACCAGGAGGCCACGGCTAATGACGGGGAAGAGACATTCGACGACGAGGAAGAAGAACTCAATGAGTAAGGATAACGTTGCCTGTTTGTAAAAAAATATATATTATTATTTTTATTTATTATTATTATTATATATATTTTTTTAACATGTGTTTTGATGTGTACTGTTTTATGCCCGGAGGTCTCGGAAGCAGTAGTGGAAATAAAGCCTTTTTAAAGGCTTTGAATGTGTTGTATGTTACGTTTTCGTCTAGTGCAGTTTTCCATTGTGTGATATGTTGTCTATGGGGTCGTTCCATTTGATTTCGATCACTTTTTGACTGCACCCCTTTTGATTTGAACAATTTTCTATACGTATTTGACACTGGTGGAAGTGGTCAGAAAGTAACTTTTTGGACTGGAATGCCAAAACATTTAGGGGATAGAGGTGCTCGATAGTTTTGCATACCTCACCCTACCAAGAGACATCCATTCCTTCATTTCTGGAATAGATTAAAGGTTGAGTCTCGTATCATTTAAAAGCTTACGAGAAAGGTTTGCTAACAACTTAATAATTTATTTTAACCTAAATTATCAACCAAAAAAAAAAATGCACTTATGTTGTAGCTTAGACCCTATTTTACATCATCAAAGGGTTTTCATGTTGGGTGTCATGGTAGCACAAAGATTATTGGAGGTCACCACATCAGAAAATTTTGTTTTAATCTACAGTGTCAATCTTCCATAGGAACCCTATTGAAATCATAGAAATACAGTTACTAGAATATACATTCCCATTTAAGTTGACATTCAACGGTGGGTTGACCGGCGGTCACCTTTGTAGTTAATCTATCTTTTGAAGTTAATATTTCGATTCAATTTAAATTATGTACCAGCTAAATTGCAGTGGTCTGAAGGGATACAGTGGGGCAAAAAAAATATTTAGTCAGCCACCAATTGTGCAAGTTTTTCCACTTAAAAATATGAGAGAGGCCTGTAATTTTCATCATAGGTACACTTCAACTATGACAGACAAAATGAGGGGAAAAAAATCCAGAAAATCACATTGTAGGATTTTTAATTAATTTATTTGCAAATTATGGTGGAAAATACGTTTTTGGTCAACTACAAACAAGCAAGATTTCTGGCTCTCACACACCTGTACCTTCTTCTTTAAGAGGCTCCTCTGTCCTCCACTCATTACCTGTATTAATGGCACCTGTTTGAACTTGTTATCAGTATAAAAGACACCTGTCCACAACCTCAAACAGTCACACTCCAAACTCCACTATGGCCAAGACCAAAGAGCTGTCAAAGGACACCAGAAACAAAATTGTAGACCTGCACCAGGCTGGGAAGATTGCATCTGCAATAGGTAAGAAGCTTGGTTTGAAGAAATCAACTGTGGGAGCAATTAATTATTAGGAAATGGAAGACATACAAGACCACTGATAATCTCCTTCGATCTGGGGCTCCACGCAAGATCTCACCCCGTGGGGTCAAAATGATCACAAGAACAGTGAGCAAAAATCCCAGAACCACACAGGGGGACCTAATGAATGATCTGCAGAGAGCTGAGACCAAAGTAACAAAGCCTACCATCAGTAACACACTACACCACCAGGGACTCAAATCCTGCAGTGCCAGATGTGTCCCCCTGCTTAAGCCAGTATATGTCCAGGCCCATCTGAAGTTTGCTAGAGAGAATTTGGATGATCCAGAAGAAGATTGGGAGAATGTCATATGGTCAGATGAAACCAAAACATAACTTTTTGGTAAAAACTCAACTCGTCGTGTTTGGAGGACAAAGAATGCTGAGTTGCATCCAAAGAACACCATACCTACTGTGAAGCATGGGGGTGGAAACATCATGCTTTGGGGCTGTTTTTCTGCAAAGGGACCAGGACGACTGATCCGTGTAAAGGAAAGAATGAATGGGGCCATGCATCGTGAGATTTTGAGTGAAAACCTCCTTCCATCAGCAAGGGTATTGAAGATGAAACGTGGCTGGGTCTTTCAGCATGACAATGATCCCAAACACACCGCCCGGGCAACGAAGGAGTGGCTTCGTAAGAAGCATTTCAAGGTCCTGGAGTGGCCTAGCCAGTCTCCAGATCTCAACCCCATAGAAAATCTTTGGAGGGAGTTGAAAGTCCATGTTGCCCAGCAACAGCCCCAAAACATCACTGCTCTAGAGGAGATCTGCATGGAGGAATGGGCCAAAATACCAGCAACAGTGTGTGAAAACCTTGTGAAGACTTACAGAAAACGTTTCACCTCTGTCATTGCCAACAAAGGGTATATAACAAAGTATTGAGATAAACTTTTGGTGTTGACCAAATACTTATTTTCCACCATAATTTGCAAATAAATTCTTAGAAAATCCTACAATGTGATTTTCTGGGTTTTTTTTCCTTCTCATTTTGAAGTGTACCTATGATGGAAATTACAGGCCTTTCTCATCTTTTAGGTGGGAGAACCTGCACAATTGGTGGCTGACTAAATACTTTTTTGCCCCACTGTATGTCCATTCTATGAGTGCTATTTCTATGATTGAAATGACCCCCCCGGTCTACAAGAGTATGCTGTGTCTTTTACACATTTTTAGATAATTGATATTAAAGATGATATCTTATTTACAATGACGGCCTACCCTGCCCAAACCCAGAAGATGCTGGGCCAATTGTGCGCTGCCCTATGGGACTCCAAATCACGGCCGGATGTGATACAGCCTGGATTCGAACAAGGGACTATAGTGACGCATCTTGCACTAAGACGCAGTGCCTTAGACCGCTGCGACACTCGGGAGGGTGGGGTATGCAAAACAGGTAAACTTTGAGCACATATATCTCCTAATTGTTTTTGCATTCAGGTCCTGAAAGTCACTTTCTGATCACTTCTACCATGGGCAAATATGTATAGAAAGGTTATTTCAAAAAGTGATTGAAATCAACTGTATATTCAAATCTGTATGTACATTTCTCAATTCATGTTGGTCAGTTGTGGGCATGATATGTTTGATGGTTGATGTGTGTTGATTAGTACATTGGGAAACTGATTTGCTAAGCTTCTGCTCTAGTCTAGTGCAATGCAAATGGAAGACAAAACATGAAAATGTCTTGGTGAACTTTTCCTTATTCATCTCTTAACCTTCAACTTCTTGTGTTTTATACCCTTTAGAATACATTTTAGAATATAACTTGTTCCATTGGAAGGGTCAAGCCTTAAGGGACTTCCTGGATGAATAAAGAACAACACTGGTGTAAATGCTTAGTAGATATAGCTCCAGACACTCTACGGTATGACTGTGATAATGGACAATACAGAGAAGTACACTTCCAATAGCTTGCTAATCGTTCTCCCTCTATTGTGGTTAGAACTTGATTTCCTAGCAGTTCTATAAAGGGAACCAGTCATTGTAAACCCCAAGTGCTTTGTTCATATCCGCCTCAGTCATGTCCCACAGCAGACAGGCTTCAACGTTCCTATGGTGGGGGCAAATCCCCCCTCCTACCCCTAGTTACTCACAACAGCTGCTGAGCAAGGCTTTCTCCATTTAGAACTGTGGAGCTAACAATAGGGGACCTCCAGTCTGCACCAAACTATTTAGAGCTATTCATGGCCTCAATGAGTCTTCTGCCATACACGTACTGGCTAACTGAGTCAGCTTAGTGCTACATTTTGGAAGCATTGAAGTGAGAAACAGATACCATGTGTGAAAAGGTTTATACCTTTAAAGACAACTTGACTAAATGTCACAATAAAAGCACTGTGCATGCTGTCTGCTTTAGGGAAATGAAGCAAACAGGAAGTGAATCTTTCCCAGTGATATGAACAAGATGAAGCATGATCACCATCTGATTTTAAAAGCTCTCTCAGTATATCAGCCCAATAGTGGGTACTTGGCCCTAACACCATTCACAGGTCTGTAAGGTGGAAGCTCCCCCACACTGCTTAGACCTACTGTATACAGATCCTTCAGATCTGTTAACATCTTAGTGTTAGGGCCATGGGGAATGGGTAGGAAGTGAATTGGTATTGGCTGTACGTTGACCTGATGTGGTGGTTGGAAGGGCTTGGCGTGGTATGCACAGCTGTTGTCACAAACGATCTAGGCCCGGCCAGTTAGCTGGGAAGTCAGCTGCAGAAGTGCTTCATGCCACTCAAATTACATTGGCACTGACCCTGAGAACAACTCCTGTGTGTGTGTGTGTGTGTGTGTGTGTGTGTGTGTGTGTGTGTGTGTGTGTGTGTGTGTGTGTGTGTGTGTGTGTGTGTGTGTGTGTGTGTGTGTGTGTGTGTGTGTGTGTGTGAATTACTTTATGTATTACAATAGCATGAGCAGGCTGTTTATTACACTTTGATCTTGATACATGTTAACTGTATCCTGTATCCAACAGGGAATGGAACCTTGAAGCCCAATAGCTTGAAGCCCTCATCTTTGAAGACAATGTTATCTCACTGAGCTAAAGCTAAGGCGTTAGCACTGGAAACAGATATATCCCGCAATGAAGCTGACAGTGTTTTTACTTGAATAGTGATTGTTTAAGTATTATCAGACACTGTAAGTTTTATCCCTGTAAGGGATTCACTGACTCAGAAATTATAAAATGAATCGTTGACAGCAGAACAAATATGTGAGCAAAAGAAAGCCAATTGAACTCTCTATAGAAAGCTGTTCTTGCATTAGAGCCAGAACCACAGTAATGCTAGATTGCAGTATGTCACAACCAACAACCAACCAAGTAGTTTGCTTTAGTAAGTAAGATGTTGCAATTGTCTTCGAGCATTTCGGGTCTGAATAGTATGTGAATCAAAACTCAATAAATGTTTCCTTGAAATTGTCAATTTGTTGTGAGTTTGAAGATTGAAAATAACTACAGTTGGTGAAATTGTCGGACACTGTCTTAAAGAGACAGTACTTGCAGCTGTTAAAGACCCAGTGTAACCCTCCCATGTGTCTCTGTAGCCTCACTCTAGCAGAAACCCACTGCCTTTTAAGGGAGGACTGTGCTGGCTCTCAGACTGGGTTATGAAAATATTGCCAAATAAGGGGAAGAGTGACTTAGTATATGTATTTAATGTAGATGAATGGAAGGTGCACATTGGTACTGCATAGGGAGATAGAGTATGTGCATGAATGGCACCATCTGGTGGGTAGATAGTGAACAAATAACTAAAGTAGGATAATGATGCTGTTGCTTTTCTGGATGCTTGAGCCAACAAGGGGTATGCTTTTTGCCCTTTAACAAAGGTTATGGCATACACCCACATACACCCACAATTAGATCCTGCAAAGACATCTGCTGTTTGATCTGACAACTAATCTTGATGGCTGTACAGTCATCTCAAATAAAACAGTGAAGGAGGCCTGCGTTAATCTTTTCTGACGAGCATCTTCGTAACATTGCAAAAGTCTGAAATGTTTTGTCCAAAAATGATGCAGCAAAACTAATGCATGCTTTTCTGAACCACTAAATAAACTTCAGTTAGTGCTAAACACGCTCTCATGGCGCTAATGAGGACCGCCACAGGAAAGGAAGACCCAGAGATACCTCTGCTGCAGAGGAAAAGTTCATTAGTTTATTTATTTATATTTTTTTATTAATATTTAAAACATACAATATACTTGCAGTGAAGCCGCTCAACAACTACATCACATTAGTCATCCAGAGCAAAACACTGAAGCAACCAGCGTCAACACTCTGCTCAAGGGCACGTCGACAGATCTCACATAAGGTCAAAAACAGGGACCTGAACCAGCGATCCATCAGCCACCGGTCCAAGCTCCCAACCGACAGGCCATCATCAGCCCTCCATGATCCCCCACACAGTTCCCCAAGAGCTGCCCCTCAACCATCGGAGCCCCCCACAGCCCCCCGAGAAAATAAGACAATAAAATAATATTCCATTCCCCACCATAACCAAGAAAATGAACAAAAGAGAAAAAAGACAAAGACAAAGGAAAACAGAAGACAACAATGCAAATAACAAAACACATCAAGGACAACAAAAATCATATCAGCAAGGCATGTAGTGCATGTATGGCACTATTTACGCGTCTATGTGCATCTGTGTGCATTTGAATGAGTGTGTGTGTATATGCATGTGCACAAACACCTGCATGGCATCAGCCTCAGGCAAACCAGCATTAGCTGTAAAAAAACACTGTCCCTCAGTGTCATTCAAACATACTTTTTGTTATGTTTTATTTTGACAGTATTTTTCATGAGAGTTACCAGCCTCGGAAATTGCATCCCAAATAAATGCTTCAAAGAGTTTAAGTAACAGACACATGTCAACATAATAATAATAATAATATAATAATAATAATAATAACATGTCAACATCAACTGTTCAGAGAAGACTGCGTGAATCAGGCCTTCACAGTAGAATTGCTGCAAAGAATCTAATACTAAACGACACCAATAAGAAGAAGAGGCTTGCTTGGGCCAAGAAATACAAGCAATAGACAAAAATAAAACTGTCATTTGGTTTGATGAGTCCAAATTTGAGATTTTTGGTTCCAACTGCTGGGTCTTTGTGAGACGCACAGTAGGTGAACGGATGATCTCTGCATGTCTGGTTCCAACCGTGAAGCATGGAGGAGGTGGTGTGATGAAGTGGGGGTGCTTTGCTGGTGACATTGTCTGTGATTTATATAGAACTATATAGCACACTTGACCAGCTTTGCTACTACAGCATTCTGCAGCGATATGCCATCCCATCTGGTTTGCGCTTAGTGGGACTATCAATTGTTTTTTCAACAGGACAATGACCCAACACACCTCCAAGCTGTGTAAGGGCTATTTGGCCAAGAAGGAGAGTGATGGAGTGCTGCATCAAGTGACCTGGCCTCCACAATCACCCAACCTCAAACCAATTGAAATGGTTTGGAAGGAGTTGGACCGCAGCGTGAAGTACAAGCGGCCAACAAGTGCTCAGCGTATGTGGGTAATCCTTCGTTACTGTTGGAAAAGCATTCCAGCTGAAGCTGGTTGAGAGAATGCCAAGAGTTTGCAAATCTGTCATCAAGGAAAAGGGTGGCTACTTTGAAGAATCTAAAATATATTTTGATTTGTAAAAAGAAATTGGTTACTACATGATACCATATGTGTTATGTCATAGTTTTGATGTCTTCACTATTATTCTACAATGTAGAAAATAATCAAATAAAGAAAAACCCTTGAATGAGTAGGTGTCCAAACTTTTGACTGGTACTGTATGTACGTTTGAACATCTTGAAGAACAATCTGGCCTTAATGTCCATGCACATTTATAATCTCCACCCAGCACAGCCAGAAGAGGACTGGCTACCCATCAGAGCCTGGTTCCTCTCTAGGTTTCTTCCTAGGTTCCTAACTTTCTAGGGAGTTTTTCCTAGCTATCGTGCTTCTACATCTGCATTGCTTGCTGTTTTAGGCTGTGTTTCTGTATAAGCACTTTGTGACATCTGATGATGTAAAAAGGGCTTTATAAATACATTTGATTTCAGTTGCTTTTATACTAAATAGAGTGTCTCGGATTGAGAATAGGTTGGTCAGCAATGCACTGAAGAGCTACTACAGCGCTCTGTAGCGCACATCCATTCCACCGAGGCAGCTGAACCCTACGTGAACCGGCAGGAACTGGCTCATTGGTTGATGCAATCCAACGCCTGAAGAGATGGAGATGAACGCAATGAAAGATTTGAGTTCCAGACCAACTAGGTAAAATGCCTGTGCAGTTGGCCCTCGCTGGCATGCTGTCAGTCTCACCTGGAACAACTTTAGCGATCTCTGTTTTTCTACAGTAAAAAGACTCCATTACAGCAGTTGTTTAGCAGTCAACCTATTTCCTGTAGACTCAAATTATTAAAGTTAAAGATTTCTACTTCAAATGGAGCACACTTGGTTAATAATATGTATTAAATCATATGAAATAATGTTATTAAAATAAGTTGAATCACCCGCATAAGTATACCTGGATGCACAGGTATCAACTTTGAAATATTCTTTGTTTTTGGCTAATGGCAGGCTAATGTTGCTTCTAGCACCTAGCATGGCACTTGGTAATAGCCTGCAATTCACACCTCCCATGTAGATATCGATAATTAGCATAACTGTCAGTGCTCCTCTTTCCCGCCCAAAATGTCTTTGTTCATTGAGCAGCTTTGCTGATCAAGCCAGTAGGTGGAAACCAACTTCAGCGCTGCAATTCATTGACATTTTGCCGACGTAGGCGATGACTCTACTTCCGTTGGTGGCAAAAATGTTCTTAACCGCTGGGACACTTTTGGGGGGGCTATGAACCCAGTGTGAACCGGAAGAGTTCTGTCATGGAAATTCTAAAGAATCAGGAAAGACTTGGATAATTCTTCAAGCAATCGTACTTTAATATTGATTCATTAGTACAATAATGGAGCTGGTCAACAAACCAGCCATAGGTGATTCGTTGAGAGCCCCACAATTACAGGAAATGCAGAGGTCTCATATATTGGACCTAAAAATGCTTAGTCATGGCTGGTTCCACCTTTCCCCGGCAGATCAGGGAAACAGAAGCTACCTTGTTTTCTTCTTGTGGCTATGTGTATCGGGTCATAGCGCACAAACAAGTGATAATGTTAGTTCCGTTACTCCTCTCTGTTCAAGCCAGCCTCTATTCTCTTCATATCTCCACACAGCTGTGCCCTTGGAAGAAAGTAAAAAAACATGATGGACTGAAAAACTGTGGTCACTCTCAAGAGGCTCTTTGTCTTGACCGTGTGACTCAGTTGAACAAAGGCAGAGTGGAAAAATACCAGCTCCTTACAAGACCATCAAACAGGCCGTGGAAATGTACAGGTTTAAGGTTCATACAGTGCATGCGCATAACAAAGTTTAGCATTAAGAACTATTATAGTAATTCTTCATTACATTGTCTCTGCTATACAAACTTAAAGAGGTTATACAGGATTTTTCCCTCACAGTTCGGCCATTGGTGGTTTTGCATCACCTCACCTTAGCTGAGACCGACGGTGGATTGCATCAACCAATGGACAAATTCCTGTCGGTTCAAGCTGGTTTCATAGCCGTAAAAAAGTATCCCAAAGTGGAGTCACTTCCTACGTCAGCGAAATGTCAGCAGCGCGGTATATTATTTAGGTTTTTTTTAGGGGGTAGATCAGCTTTAATATTGCAGATAGATAGTAGCTAACGTGTTGGGCCAGTAAAATTATATCTATATTTTTTATATATTTTCCTTCATTATTATTTTCCCCTAACCCTACCACCCCTCCCCTAATTGGAGTAAACTAATTGAATATATTTTCCTTCTTTATTATTTTCCTCTAACTCTACCATCCCTCCCCTAATTGGAGTAGACTAACGGACACTTCCAGCTTATGCATACTACATAAATTTGACGGGCAGTATATTTTACATGAGTTAACTTTAGTTTGTTTTTAGTCCAAGCCTTCAGTTATCTCTACTTGCACATCCATCTTTTGCACATCTACCATTCCAGTGTTTAATTGCCATATTGTATTTACTTCGCCACCATGGGCTATTTATTGCCTTAACTCCCTTATTTGACCTAATTTGCACTAACTGTATATAGACTTTGTTTTCTTTTTTTCTACTGTATTATTGACTGTATGTTTGTTTTACTCCATGTGTAACTCTGTGTTGTTGTATGTGTCGAACTGCTATGCTTTATCTTGGCCAGGTCGCAGTTGCAAATGAGAACTTGTTCTCAACTAGCTTACCTGGTTAAATAAAGGTGAAATATATATATTTTTAAATACCATTAACCCCTCTCATCTATCCCTGAAGACCATCCAGTTTTGATGTCTAGATGCCATACATTTTTCCACTGTGCTGTGATGTTTCACAAAAGTTATGAACCTTTCCCATTGTTTCTGCAGATTGTAAATGAAAGATAAACACATTTGCTAAGAGCATTATTATATTATTGATTGATTGACTATGACTTTTCAAATCACCCACAAGTGCTATTTGCTGAGTTAGCTCTATGTAAATGTTGCAATTTTTCAGCCATTCCTGAATCTGTGACCAAAAACAAGCTACATATGGGCAGTACCAAAACAAGTAATCTAATTATTCTGTCTCTTCGCAGCAAAATATGCAGTGCTGGGATGGGATGCATTCGGAAGGTATTCCGACATTCACTTTTCCACATTTTGTTACGTTACAGCCTTGTTCTAAATTGTGTTAATCCAAAATGTGGAAAAAGTGAAGGGGTCGGAATACTTTCTGAAATCACTGTATGTATAACATTCTATTGGTTGTAAGAATTTTGATAAAGTATTTTAATTGGAAAACTTTACGTTTTGAATCCGATATGCAGCGTCAAATCAAATCAAATCAAATCAAATTTATTTTTGTGTATCAGCTGTTTGTAAACCATGCAAACAATGCCATGGAATAAGCCAAAACCTAGGAAGAAACCTGAAAATCTCCTCCCAACTATATGGTGCAGCTGTCAAGTCAGGTTTTGGTCCTTAAATGAAACTGGTGTGCTTTTTTATTTATCACAATTTTCTTTAGCCAATTTTGGTCTTAGTTGCTCTACACTGCCTGGGCCATGCAGCAATGATGCCTGGTTAACAAACAAATGTTAGGCAGGAAAGAAGGGCAGAGCACTGAGTGTTTTGCTTGTTATCGCCATCTACATGATGGGGTGTGAATTGCAGTCAATTACCACGTGTCGTGCGCTCAGGTAAAAGCAATAAGCCATAGCCATTAGCCCGAACAAAGAAAACCATGTTTCAAATTTGATACACCCAGGTATACTTATGTGAGTGAGTCAACTTCTTTGAATTGTATATAATTTAATACCTTTTATTAACAAAGTGTGCTCCATTTGAAGTAGAAATAAACATGATTAAATTAACACAATTTGTATTAATTTGACACTAAAGGAAATAGGTTGATTGTTATGTTAATAACTGTAGTCATAGCAGTCTTGTGGCTAATTGTAGTCTTTTGGGGGGGGAAAACCCCAGCAATCTCTAAAGTTGTCCCAGGTGAGGCATGCATTCAAGGGAGGGTTGCACTTTCTCCTGTGCCTTCCACCACCTGAACAAGGCCACAGTCACGACTTCCCAGGTCGAAGCACTGAAGTTCCAATAACTCTGACAGCATGTGAACTCCCCCCATTAGTAACTTAGCCGAAATCTCTGACAACACTGTGCAATTTTAAACTCAGCACTGGACTGAGAGCAAAACATTATGTTTGTCCTATTGTTTTTGTTTACATTTTTTTGAACTCCAATCAATGAGTAACAATGAGTCACAGGATCTGATGTGGTGTGTATTGATGGATGCCAAGGGAAGCCAGGCGTGCCAAAAACGATTTACGAATAAATTAACACAAATGATTAAAAAAATGTATCTTTCTTCCCTCTGTGTTTTCATAATTGTCCTTCAGTTTGCAATTGGCTGTGTCTATCTCACCGGGGAAAGCGCCCCTCTGTCTCAGAATGCGTACCACATGTATCTGATGCTGTCTGGACAAAAAGAGTATGACATGCTGCCGCCAAAGCGTTTGATTGATTGATGCCAGCGTGCATTTGGCCTCAGTTGATAAACCAATTCTAAAATAATTAGCCAATCAGCATTGAGTTGAGCTCAACTCTGGGTGGTCCTGGCGCAGCAAAACACTCCCCAAGGGAGGCCAGTCTGGATTTGGCTTCACACCAAAAGCAAAATGTCATTGTCAGAAAAAAAATCTGTTTCTGGTCTGCTTGTTGTCCAAAAATAGCTAGCTAGCTAGCTAAATCGGCCCTTTACTAAGCCATGGATGGAGATGGGAATTTGGACTTGTTATTTTTTACTTAAATCTCCATACAGGCCAATGACTATAATGGCAATTCTGATCTAACTATAAATTCATACATTGTACCACTGGCTTGAGAAGATTTAAGTTCAGTATGTATCCTAGATGTAGTAGGCTCACGTTAACTAGCTAGCCTGTTTAGCTATGGATATTCAATTTAGCTATGGATATTCAAGTTGATATTCAACATGTCATGAAGGACTCAGTTTTAATACAATGGAGAAAACGTGTTTATAGGTCCTTTTGTGCGCTTGGCGCCATTTTATATTTGTTACAAAGCTTAACAATTTCCAACACCTCTTCAGATTCAAATGCAAATCGCTTAACAATTCCCAACTCCTTTTCAGAATCACTTGCAGATAACCAGCTGGTCTGCTGACATGCAGAAGGGTCTGATGTATGTATCCTTAACCTGCTCAGGGACATTCAGAGTTGTAAAGGGAGAAAAGAAGAGCAGTTTATTGGTCTTGTGATGGGTTGAATGGGGGCGCTGTCAATTACAGAACTGTAAATCTTGGCCTGGAGTGTGGTACTCTGTCCACTCGTGGGCTAAAATTACAACATTCCCCTCTTGTGGTTTCAGCTTGGAAGGTTTTCCCTAGCTGTAAACCACAATGTAGGGCTGTCCACGAGCTGTAATTTTGATGCTGAGTCTCCTGACCACGTCTTCCAGTCAGCCATCTTGGTTGACCTAGGCAGTAACTTAGCTACAAAGTTAATGGCACATGACACTCAACCAATACACCATTCCTTTCCTATGAGTGGACGTTGTGGCACTTCATTTGTGGTTGTATGGAAGACTGTTCATTGCAGTTTAGGCAAAAATAGTTAAATAAACACATTAATTCTGGTTACCACACCTTAACTATCTAAGCCGACATATTGGACAAATTACTCTATTATAGGACACTTGTCTAAGATGTCTTACTTAGGGTGTTCCTACTTCAGTGGTGTGTTGCTTAAGGCACTAGTATATGTGGACTTAGGGGCATCAGCTTAGGGAGCCTTGCAGACCTCTGGGGAAGCAGTGGCTGTACTGCTTATAGGACTCGCGGGATCACTTGTCAGCTAACCAAAGACTGGTATTGACTCAAACCTGGCACTAGTGATTCTAGTAGAGATCCTTGTTGGGTGTGTGCGCCTAAGCATGTAGTAAGAACAGACGCCAAGGGCAACCAAGGATCATGATAGCGGTCAAAATACTGTCAGGCATTGTCTACGAGTGGGTGACGGACCAGTCTTTGGACTTATCATCAGCAGGGTTGATTACCAGGCCATCATTAAGTAGACTATGATCAACGACCATCGGTCCCTCATAAAAAATGTGGTCTTGAATGGTACAGTTCAGCCAATTCAAGAGTGCGATTTGAAAATGAATCAGGGATTTTTATCTCAGTGTCCAGTCTGTCCCCGTGGAGATGGTACATAGCTAGGTCGCCTATGTGGACAATTGCTCCCTCTTGCACACTAACAAAGACAGTCTGGTTAGGAATGCTAATTTCAGTGATTGAGGTCATGAAAGTCATAAGTCATGGCAGTGGATGTGAATGGTGTGTTAACAAGCCACTTGTCTTCTACTAACTCCACCTGAGTGGTGGACACATCATCCCTGGTTGTCAGCCTTGCATGGCAGCGCTCATCGCTGGAAAGTGGTTTAAAGATGTTCGGTGTTGTCCCTAACTAACAAATGGTTCGCTAGGGCAAAGGTAATGAACATCTTTAGTTCTAGTACACTAATAGATTGTTTGTCAGATATAAGTCTGGCCTTTCCTCCTGGAAAGCTACAAGCAGGGATGTGTTGATTTTCACATGTGTGTTGTCTTGCCAGAACCCTATGTTGAGTATGGTTTTAAACCTGTAGACATTCTCTACATCAATGACAAAGAGTGTGAGCAGCAATCCCACATTCTTACCAGCTGTACATGGGCATAATCATGATTCAGGACCTCTACCAATTGTCCTATTGAATGGATAGTTCTATTAATGAGAGTAACATGCATGTTACCCAGAATAGTGCCTTGGAGTGTCTTTCCTACATGATGTAACCTAAGTGACTGGGCTTTAATCTGCTGTTGCATCAGGGGCATCTCATCTGTTAGTTCTCTAACATCATTTTTGACAGTAGCCAAACAGAGGGCGTTGACGGCAGTGGTACCTAAAGAGAGTAGTGACCCTAAAGCTCTTGCTACTGAGAGTAAGGCTCCAATGAATCGCTTCTGCCGTCTGGGCTCTGGTAATTCTTGGAGAATTTTTGGAGTTGGGCCAACATGTGAGCAGTGTCTAGCTGGGCGTGCTTAACTGCCTGGCCGATCCAATCAGACCCGGTACCAACTCGGGTGTGCACTGGGGGGGAATGCGTTCATGGTATACATTCACAGAGTCCAGGCAGACATACACTCTCTAGAGATTAGTGGAAAACTGTGTACTCTACAGTTGGTTGTTAATAGTCCTGGATCGTTGCGCAGGATGATAACCGCTGGGGGTCTGCTAGTTAGTACATCTGGTTGGTTTGATTCGACAATGGCACAGAGTGCCAGGATCAACCAGAGCAATCCCAACCTAATCTGGATTGACCTCCCGGGATAAGATACACCATTGCATTGTAAGGGTTCTTTGTGAAGGTTTGGAAGGTTGGAACTGGCAACAGATTAAGCATCCCTGTACGTGCTGTGTCACATCCTTTTCCATGTGTGGCCAGTGGCCCACTTGTTGCAAGACTTCAGACGTAGCCTTGACCCCCTATGGCCTTCCGCAAGGCTCATCGTGGGCATGGGCTATCATCACCCCCCCTTTGTGTCTTTGGGACCACACATCTGTGAGTGCTGTTGGTGGACCGGGACACAAGCCAATAGGTTATGCCCAACTTTGGGGTGGAACAAGTGTGTGAGCAGGGCCCCATGTTCATGGGAATAGTAGTTTTATTGAGGCCACCATCTAGGAGCGATACTCGTCAACTGGCAATTTTTATTTTTTATTTTTATTTCACCTTTATTTAACCAGGTAGGCTAGTTGAGAACAAGTTCTCATTTGCAACTGCGACCTGGCCAAGATAAAGCATAGCAGTGTGAACAGACAACACAGAGTTACACATGGAGTAAACAATTAGCAAGTCAATAACACAGTAGAAAAAATGGGCAGTCTATATACAATGTGTGCAAAAGGCATGAGGAGGTAGGCGAATAATACAATTTTGCAGATTAACACTGGAGTGATAAATGATCAGATGGGCATGTACAGGTAGAGATATTGGTGTGCAAAAGAGCAGAAAAGTAAATAAATAAAAACAGTATAAAAACAGTATGGGAATGAGGTAGGTGAAAAAGGGTGAGCTATTTACCTATAGACTATGTACAGCTGCAGCGATCGGTTAGCTGCTCGGATAGCTGATGTTTGAAGTTGGTGAGGGAGATAAAAGTCTCCAACTTCAGCGATTTTTGCAATTCGTTCCAGTCACAGGCAGCAGAGTACTGGAACGAAAGGCGGCCAAATGAGGTGTTGGCTTTAGGGATGATCAGTGAGATACACCTGCTGGAGCGCGTGCTACGGATGGGTGTTGCCGTCGTGACCAGTGAACTGAGATAAGGCGGAGCTTTACCTAGCATGGACTTGTAAATGACCTGGAGCCAGTGGGTCTGGCGACGAATATGTAGTGAGGGCCAGCCGACTAGAGCACTAGGGTCCAGAGCACACAAGAAAGCCTCCTTTTTGTTCAGGAGCTGGCTGTAGTGCCATGATTTCTCATCCGCAATAAGGGATGCTGGAGTGACTGAGTGGCCAAGAGGGAAATCCTTTGTGTCTGGCTCGGTGTCATGGGGTGGTTGAGTAGCTGAAATCGGCTCTTCACTGTGGAGTACAGTGTTGCACCAAGTGTCTTGGGAAGGTGGTAAAGCCAGGGGAGCAGCTGTGGTCACTTGTCCACACTTGGTTCTTGCTCCAGTCTATCAAAAGGACCAAGCAATCTATGAGGTCTGACCCAATTAGCAGTGGCTCGGTTTCAAGGCTGGGAACGTACACAGGGTGAACAAGGGCCACTTTCTGAAAGGTTAGTTTTAGGAGAATTGTGAGAGGTGAAGTTGTTTGTGTGAACCCTCAAAGTTTAGTGGCACATCGTTCCAATTTTAACTCACGTTTAGCCGGGTTGACGATCCTTTTAAGATCACCCAATAATGTCAGAGAATTAGGGAAATGGTAGAACCAGAATTGATCAGAGCTTCACAGGGCAGACAGTCCTCAGGGACTGTCGTAAAGGTAAGGCCTCTTAGAGTTGTTTTTACTTGTCATCTCCCCAACAAAGTGGAGAGGGGGTGTTTCAGAGGGTTACGGCTCGTCATTAGTTTTTGTTTTGATGGTTAAAACAGACGTGCTTATTTCAGGGTCTGGAAGTCACAAGGTTGGATTTTGAGTGGAAGCGGGAGCAGACCTATTAATGTTATACTGACGTTCCACGCCTAGTGATAGCGATTTGTTTTCCCTGTTTAGCTGTTCACGTCTTTTCATCTCTTTGAGCAATTCTTCCGCAGAGGCCGTGCTCAGCATTGCATTCCCATTCCATGTTTTGTTACCTTTTTGGTCTGACCCTTTGTCTGACTGATTAGCAGCATGTGTTTTATTAGCTTGGCTGTCATACAACCTATTTTGCGCGTACCGGTCGTTATTTTTATGCCTACCATGATAGGTGGGGGAGTTGGAACTATTGCGTTGTGGTTGGTAGTCAGGTTGATAATTTTGGGGGGTGGCCGCATTCCCTGTCTGTCGTGTGGGTGGCTATGGCAGCGGATACAGAGGAGGAGAAGGTAGGTCCTCCGGAAGTTTCGTTTTCCTCCATTTTTGCTCAGCTGCCTGCTTCCCTGTTTTGTAAGCTTGCAATGAGTCACTCATCCACAGGCTGGAGTAGAGGGCCGAGCCTGCGGGAGGAAAGGAGACAGTGAGAGTTATGGGAGGAAAGGGGACAGTGAGAGTTATGGGAGGAAAGGAGACAGTAAGAGTTATAGGATGCGGAAAGGGAGGAGAGTAGGGTCGAAGTGGCAGAATCAGGGGACAAGAGGGAAAATGATTTAGCAGAAGGGAGAGATTATAGGATAGAAGAGGAGAGAGTAGTAGAAGAGAGAGTGAACATTGCGACGGCGCATGGCAATCGGGGTAGGGCTGAGTGGCTAAGGGTTGGAGGAAACGAAGACAGAAAAGGAAACAAAGCAATGATCAGAGTGTATGAATACATTCAATAAAATGTGCAAGTATACATTTTTTAAAAGTCAATTGACGAGTATGAATATTCTGCTGTGAATCAAAAATACACATGCAGATTGTCACGACTTCCGCCAAAGTCGGCTCCCCTCCTTGTTCGGGCGGTGTTCGGCGGTCGACGTCACCGGCCTTCTCACCATCACCATTCCATTTGTTTTGTCTTGTTCCCTGCACACCTGTTTACATTCCCTAATCAACTGCATATATATATTCCCCATGTCTTTGTGTGGGATTGTTTTGTTACGTGTTTTGTATTGACGCGTCTAGCTGGTTTTTCCCCGGGTACTATGTTTCAACCCGGAGTATGTTTAATTGTTAAACATTTTTTCTTATTTGTGACTTTGTCGAGCTTTGCACTTTTGCCTTTGGCTGGAGGTTTGTTGGACGCTGTTGCATCCGGCTGTTGTTTGCTTCTGCCAAATAAAGTGTGCACCTGATCACAACTCTCTGCTCTCCTTCACCTGACTTCAACACCAGTAGCGCATATGCTGACAGATTTAGAATCTGCACATGCTCAGAGTTCTGTCAGGTTACCAAGAGATTTGTTAGCTTGGAAAAAAGTTTTGTACGTTTGTAGAAAGAGATTTGCAAGTAACATTTTTATTTGCGCTCTGGGGCAGGACCTTTTACTCCTGACCAATCAGTTCCCTCTGCCAAAACCACAGCCGCCTAACCATTGGCTGGATTGTTTCATCAATCAAATCTCAGGATGTAGCTACCCACAGGATGAGGTAAATAAAAACAAGATTCAGTGCGGCTTGGCGGGGTCGAGTTTTGGAGGACGCATGGCTCTCGACCTTCGCCTCTCCCAAGTCTGTACGGGAGTTGCAGCGATGGGACAAGACCGTAACTACCAATTGGATATCACAAAATTGGGGAGAGAAAGTGTATACATATATTTCATACTCATAAATGGAATAGTTCTGAAATTATACCCGCAGATGTTACTGAATGTATTCAAATGTCAAGAAAACAATTTTGAGACCTTATTTTCCACCATAATTTGCAAATAAATTCAATAAAACTCCTACAGAGTGATTTTCAGGATTTTTTTCACATTTTGTTTCTCATAGTTGAAGTGTACCTATGATGAAAATTACAGGCCTCTCTCATCCTTTTAAGTGGGAGAACTTGCACAATTGGTGGCTGACTAAATACTTCTTTGCCCCACTGTATCTGATATTGGTGGAAAGCCTACATTCTTGTTAATCTAACTGCACTGTCCAATTAACAGTAGCTATTACAGTGAAATAATACCATGCCATTGTTTGAGGAGAGTGCACAGTTTTTAACATGAAAAGTTATTAATAAACAAATTAGGCACATTTGGGCAGTCTTGATAGAACATTTTGTACAGAAATGCAATGGTTCATTGGATCACACTAAAACATACACTGTTTCCATCTAGTGGCCAATATCTAAATTGTACCTGGGCTGGAATAATACATTATTTTACTTACTTACTTACTTACTGACTTTATTGTCCCCATGGGGAAATGTTGTTGCAGTGTCACGTACATGTTTAAAGTGGCATTTAAATGCAAAACAAAATTGACAATACATTTTTCATAACAGTTACATACCAATAAAACATACCTTTTTTGAAGACTAGTCTGCTGGCCTTACTGAGTCGATAGGAACATTAGCCCGAGCCATTTAGGAGGGATCACACCTGGCACAGATGATTGTCTAGTTCTGTTTTTCCTGCTGAGGTGTGCCCTATACCTGCACCCAGAGGGGAGGAGTTAAAAGTCCGGGTACAGGGGGTGGCTTGGGTCTAAAATGATTTTGTGAGCCTTGCGGAGGGCCCTGACCTTAAAGATCTCATCCAGGCCTGTCTGTTTGACTCCAAGTATATTGCTTGCTGTGGTGATAATCCTTCTCAACATATTTCTCTGGCTGACAGTGGCATTGCCAAACCAACAAACAATACAAAACGTTAAAATACTCTCAATGAAAGATTTGTAAAACAGAGTCAGTATAGTACATTAAAAGATCCCAGCTTTTTGAGAAAGTACAGTCTCTGTTGGCTCTTTTTGTAGATCAGGTCTGTACATTTACTCCACTGAAGCTTATTGTCCAAGAGGACACCCTGGTATTTTCTTATTCCTTTACAATCTCTATATTCGGACCTCTGATAGATGTTTCAGAGGTAAGTGTTCTACACTTCCTGAAGTCTATGCACATTTCTTTGTTCTTGTTGGTATTGAGGACCAAGTGTGATTCCTCACACCACTCTACAAAGTCATCTAGGACCGGGCTATGATGTTCCTCGTCATCATGCAACAGGCTGATCAAGGCAGTGTCATCAGTGAACTTAACGAGGTGTCTGTCACGATGGGAACTAGTACAACTATTAGTGTACAAGATGTACAGGAGTGGGGACAAAACACATCCCTGAGGAGAGCCTATGTTGGTATTGCGTATGTCTGACACGTGAGGACCTATTTTGACTCACTGTGAGCTGAGCATTGGCTCAGGAAGTCCAACAGCCACAAAACCAGCCCCCCCATCTAAGGAGAAGTCCCGAATGCGTCTCTGTGCCAGAATGTAGGGCTGGATTGTGTTGAAGGCAGAAGAAAAATCAACAAACAGAACCCTGACATGGGATTTGGCAGATGTCTATAGATGTCTATAGACCATGTTAAGGAGGGTAAGAATGGCATCATCAACTCCTCTGCTAGGCTGACAGGCAAACTGAAATGGGTCGAGAAGCTTCTGGGTGACGCTGAGAATATGACTTTTCACAAGTTTCTCAATGCATTTCATTACTAGGGATGTCAAGGTGACAGAGCGGAAGTGATTCAGCACAGAGGGATTAGATGCTATAGGAATTGGTATAATTAGTGAGTTTTTCCACAATACTGGCATGTGTTGCTGGTTTTGCTATTTTACCTCGTGTGACATTTCACATACTGGTGGTATGTGCGCAGGACTTTGTGCAAGGTACAGTTGTTAAAATCCCCTAGAATAAATGTGGGTGAGTCGGGGGAGATGGATTCCAGTTTCTGTGTTTGATTAGAAATAATCTCTGATGCCTTTGTTATATTAGCTTTCGGGTTGAATGTACACAGCGGTAATAAACAATTGGGGGGAAATCACAGGGGCAGAGAGTAGGGTGGCAGTAACACCGAAAGCAGTTCAATGTCGGGGGAACAGTCTATCTCTTTTACCAGGATCGATTTACACCACTGGTCCCTGACAAGCAAGACCCCCCCCCCCCCCCCCCCCCACCCCACTCGCAGACAATCAGGGATTAGATGGGCCAATGGGATATCCATCGTGTTTGTGTTTGAGTAAGAACTCCCTGCTGTATTGGAATCCGCTGCCAGCAGCGTTTTCATAATTTAGTGAGTGTGTAGCGGGTTTATACACGATCAACAAGATCAGTCCAACACCACACCACTGTGAATCCATGGTTGGCAGATTGTTTGTAAACTAAGTGTACAAATTAAAAACATCAAAGAACGCCACACCAAACACCACGCCACACCTAACGTCTCACACACACTGCAGGATGCAACAGAGCCTGTCTACCCCCCCAATCAGAGCTGATGGCCTTTCTCTTGCATTTCAAAGATGACGGTACAAAAACAATACAATAAAATGTTTGTTTTTTTCTTTGGTATTATCTTATACCAGATCTAATGTGTTATCTTCTCATACATTCCATTCACATTTCCACAAGTGTTTCGTTTCGAACGGTACCAAGAAAATGCATATCCTTTCTTCAAGGCAATGTCATTCAAGGCAAACATGATTTTTTTTTTTAAGTGTCCGATCCTTAAGAGGTTTTAAGTCTTTCACACATCATGATACAAGCTTGCAAAATTAAATGACACGCTTGCGAATAATACTTGCAACCACGAATCTCAACGTGTGACCACGAAATTCTCAATACAAACGTAGTTCTGTCATCGCTATAATCCCATACACTAATTGCCTAGCAGAGGTGAAAAGCACACCTCCAGGTATTAATTGCCGATAGCCTAGGAGAGGAGAAACCACTACTACCCCTGCAATACAGCCACTGATGACCAGAAAAAGTCACAAATTGCCCTGCCCTTTAATCCTGGTTGATGTGTGAAAAATCATCTGCAATTTATGAGTAGTAAGCCGTTCACACACCAAGTAGGCTACTGGGAAGACAGGCAGCACTTAAAGTAGATGGCCCTAGCTAGCAAAAAGAAAGTACTAAACCACAACAGATAAAGACAAAAATTGTACTTATCACTCCTGGGGATATCAGGAGTCCTCTAGCTATAGAATGAAGCACACAGCTATAGAATGAAGCATACCATCACTGGACATAGTCATATATAACATGTAATAGCATAACACAACAGATTAGATCAACTGGATTTGACAATCTCACTCACGGTTTCACACAAAAAATCTGGAAACAAACCACATCCCCAAATTCTCCTCTGGTTAAATAAAGGTTAAATGCATTTTTTTTCTCTAAATATTGCGCTGTTGCCACTACATTTTTAATGATCACTAAAAGTTGAAAGAACCCTTTCTTGAATTGCAAAGAACCATTGACGGGCTCAAAGGGTTCTTTGGGTCAGTATGGTTCCACATGGAACCATCACCTTTCACAAAGAACCCTTGAGGAACCGTAATTTCTTTTGGTGTGTACACCACATCAGGAACTTATGCTTGAAAGATACTTGAATGTTTTATGTTTATCTAAATTTTAAAGCTTCACAAAATAGACAGGGTTTAGTCAGACGCACGTGTTAGCGAATGTTACCATGCAATGTTTTGGAAAGAGCAAGATATCAAGACCCTGAATGAAGATGTACTGTATGAATGAATACAGGACCTTCTCATGTTAACCTATCATAGTTACATGTACCGACGATCAGTAGATGGCGCCGTCATACAGCTTTGAGAAGGTGATACACTGTGCTATTAGAATTCTGGAAAAGCCTATGTATACTTATAGCCTTGGGAAAGTTATAATCAAGTGATCAACTTATTCACCACGATGGCAAGTGGGTACAAGTTCCCAACAAAGAGACTGAATGGTGTGAAAATACAAATGCATATTAGGTGTGTCACTATGATCAAGCATATTCCATACGAACAATGAATTGCCCTGTCAATACATACATTCCTTTGCATAACTCAAGATAATGTGAAATCCCTCCCATTGTTACACTTGAGTGTAATTACATATGTATTGTAGTTTTGACTTTTTCTTTCTTTGATTTTATGAGATTTGTATGTTTCAAGGTTAGATGTAATAGGGTATAACCCCATTTAAAGTACAGTGGGGCAAAAAAGTATTTAGTCAGCCACCAATTATGCAAGTTCTCCCACTTAAAAAGATGAGAGAGGCCTGTAATATTCATCATAGGTACACTTCAACTATGACAGACAAAATGAGGGAAAAAAATCCAGAAAATCACATTGTAGGATTTTTTATGAATTTATTTGCAAATTATGGTGGAAAATAAGTATTTGGTCAATAACAAAAGTTTATCTCAATACTTTGTTATATACCCTTTGTTGGCAATGACAGAGGTCAAACTTTTCTGTAAGTCTTTTTTACAAACTTTGTGTTAAGGCTAAAATGTGGTGTGCACAGGGCAGGTTTCCTGTAATTTTTCATAAAATGTACACAAAACAGAATACCATATTACATATCATTGCAGACGGTAGACTTCAGGGAACACACATTTTACTTTTTAGAGTGTGTACATGTAAACTATTGGAACTAATCGTTTTCACCACTCTTCTGCGAAACGTTTAAATGATACGTATATATGGCATTATTGCGTTCTCCAGAGCCCAAATATTTAGTCCAATATGGACCTGTGCAGCTGGGCCATCGCATGGCCATCATATTTCTAATGTTGATCATTGAATGAATGTAGCCGGCTACATTTGCTAATGTTTTCCTTGAAGTTAATCTTGCCTTTTACCGGGAGAAAAAGTAGGCTGGCTACAACGAGAAAAGTACAGGAGAAAAGTAGCTACACATCAGTCAGAGCGCTGTCTACTGATAGAATTCCCGTTAGTGCATCCAAGTGGAAAAGTGCAACTGAAGCAGAACATTTGTCTGATGCCGAGCAGAAATTCTAATACGAAGTTTACAAAACTCCTGAGCAGAGCAGACAGCCCTGTTGCCCTAGCGACTCCAGACTCCACACAGACACAGAATGTACACATTCTGCTCCAGAGCCGGTACTGTTCTTCCTTCAGACAGGCATGCATCAAAATGTTGTTAATTTTCACAAAATGTTGTTAATTTACATAATACCTCTTGTTCACATTTGCCTGTAAATGTCCAAACTCACCAAAAATGACATTCGGTAGCTCCTACCTATATATGTATAGCTTTATGAGCTGGATTACCTATCTGCAATTAGTTTATTTCTATTATTTAGCTAGCAGCCTCCATGGAAATTCCATATTACTTGCACTACTTTTGTTAGCATTGTCCAATTGTCTTTTTTTGCATTTTTTGGAGCCCCCTTGTGTACTATGTATGTACTAGAGTATATCCCAGGAAGAGATAAGGACGGTATGACGATATGAAAATCTGGATACCGCCCAACCCTAAATGTTACAAAGTCATTTTGATATTGTTTGGAAGGATTTTATCCTATTTTCTTCAAACAGGAAATCTGAATGGCAGCCATTTTATAAAAAAGCCCACTCTGGTTATCTGACACACTTCCCAGACTGCCTCCATCTTTACAACGTTCCTTAAGGTACACTACATGACCAAAAGTATGTGGGAACCTGCTCGTTGAGCATCTCATTCCAAAATCATGGGCATTAATATGGAGTTGGTCCCCCATTTGCTGCTATAATAGCCTCCACTCTTCTGGGAAGGCTTTCCACTAGACGTTGTTGGCACTATGCATTGGGGCAGGTAGCGTTGTCCTGGCATCCGCCAAACCCAGTTTCGTCCGTCGGACTGAAAGTTGGTAAAGTGTGACTCATCACTGCAGAGAATATGTTTCCACTGCATTTCACGAAGCTCCTGAAGAACAGTTATTATGCTGAAGTTGCTTCCAGAGGCAGTTTGAAACTCAGTAGTGAGCGTTGCATCCGAGGACAGATGATTTTCGCAGATGACCCATTGTTGCTCCTAGACATCCCTTCACACAACGGCATGTACAGTTGACCAGGGCAGCTCTAGCTGACAAATTGACTTTTTGGAAAGGTGGCATCCTATGATGGTGCCACGTTGAAAGTCACTGAGCTCTTCAGTAAGGCCATTCTATTGCCAATGTTTGTCTATGGAAATTGCATGGCTGCGTGCTCGATTTTATACACCTATCAGCAACAGGTGTCACTTATTTGAAGGGGTGTCTGTATACTTTGTTATGTATATATTGTATCTATATAGTATTAGTGTACCAAGTTTGACACTTGTATCACAAAGTGGAACGAGCTCTGGTATGTTTGGTTCTTAGCCACTGGACTAAAAGTTGTTTCCATGCTACAGATGACTCTACAGCCATCGACAGACTTCATTGTGTACTGCATACTTGTTACTCTTGCTCCGAAGATCGCGTTGAAGATTCCCTGAGATAAAGTGAGAGTAAAAGATTCCCTGAGATAAAGTGAGAGTAAAGAGAGAATGAACCGGGAGAGGGAGAGAGAATGGAGCAAGTGCGAAATTTAATTTCCCAAATTAGAAAGTTCAATTAGCGTCTCAAACATGATCCTTCCAGTGAACTATTTGTATTTTCTAAGACTGAGAGTAAAAATAAAACCTCCAGACCAAATCAAATTAAATCAGTTAATGGCGACTGTATTTCACTTGCCGTATTTCATAAACATTTACAAATAGAGCAATTATCAACGAGAGTAAGGGGACCTGGTCTGTTTCTACGGTTATGCCTGTTACGTGTGGCACAGGAGAAAGCACAACGATAATAATTGGAATTGGCAGCACACTCGACAGAAACAGCAGCACAGGGACTACAGTAAGTCTTGTCCCAGCTGCCGTGGTAATGTTAAAAGAAAGAGTGTTGTTCAGACGACCCAAAAAGTAGGCGCGTCCACAAGAAGGAGGCGGGAGGCAGAGGAAAGGGGGAAATGTGGGGTGAGCAAGATAAGAGGGACAGATTGAAAGGGAGACGGGGAAATAAATACGGGATAGAGGGGTAGAGATCGGACGGGAGAGAGAAACTGCATGGGAGTCTCTCCAATTTGATAGGAAGAGTGTAGAATAGAAGAGCGGACTGGTGGTGCATGCACTAAGCATAGCCTCTCGATCAGAGCACTTGACTGCGCTCATTCAAGAAAAACACACGCATACAAAAACAGACACACACACACAGGGGAAGGAGCTGTGAGCCGGGAAGGCAACTCAGGACGAGAAAAACCGAATGGGGCAAAACGCGTGAGTTTGAGAACCAACAGAAGTCGCAAGGGGGAGCAGGGGGAGGGGGGGGCTCCAGACAAGCGCCAGCCAGCCAGCCATGGGAAGCAGAGAGGCGGGAGAGAGAGAGAGGGTAAACCAGAGGAACGTGTACCCAGCAGGACACAGACCCTCACCAGCAGCCCTGCAGTTTCCCAACACCAGACGGCCACTTATCCCAGAGATGACAAGCGGGATGAGAGGGGGCCGGATAGCTAGCTCTTGCTCCTGAGCAGTTTAACCAGGGGTGGGAGGGGGGTTGCAGTCCACAAATGTGGTCGTTGCGGAGGACCATGGGGCCGGGTCCATTACGGGGTGGCTGTTTGCTCAGGTGGCTGGGGTTGAAAATATGCCGCAGGAGCACGCTGGTGTTCGCCCTGCTCTGGTTCGGCACTTGGGTGTTCCTCAATGGCTTGGTGTTTGTGCACCGGACCATCCTCTCCGACTACTGCACGGATGACAAGAGCAAGAGGATACTGCAGAGAGTGGTGAGTAGCCTACGGGGGATGGAGGGCTCACGCTTACGCTTCTGTTTTGATGTTGACATTGAACTTGAGTTTAGTGTGTGTGTGTGTGTGTGTGTGTGTGTGTGTGTGTGTGTGACAAACATGCCACAAACCACATACTACAAACATGCCACAAACCACATTCTAAGCAAAATAATATGACAGGTTAAGATACTGTAGAGTACACAGATTCAAATATTGACTGATCCAAACAAACTGACTTGGAAACAAAATATTTTCTCAGGGTAAAGTTATTTAACCAATCTGTCTTGGACCAATACCTTTTTAATTCCACCAACCAACACTCACGCAATGAAGCTGAATTGACTCAACTGAATCACAACTCAATTGAAGAGCATTCCTAAGCAGTTGTAGACAATAAACCTCCCTTATTCTTAACCTCCGCTACAGCACAGCAAATTGGCCAGTGTTATAAAACATTTTTTTTAACACAGAGTGTTAAATCAACACTGAAAGTGTCAAGACTGAGGACCTACATAGACACCATAACAGTGTTTAATTAACACACGGCTCTGTGTAAAGCCTTATTCAAATAGTTATTTTAAAAGCTGAGTTCCTTGCCTTCTGAGTAAATTGTAGATTTACCACCCATGACTGTATTTGTTAGTGAGAGAGACATGGTTGTTGCATTTGGACTTCAGCAAATGATATCCTAAGTGAACATTTTATCATAATGTTTTTTCTTATGAACACGATTTAACACTGGTCTGGTATGTATGTATGTATGTATGTATGTATGTATGTATGTATGTATGTATGTATGTATGTATGTATGTATGTATGTATGTATGTATGTATGTATGTATGTATGTATGTATGTATGTATGTATGTGTGTATGTATATATATATATATATATATATATATATAGACAAAACACTTTGTGTTGATTTAACATGCTGTGTTATTTAAATAAAAAACACTGGAAAATTTGCTGTGTGTATGTAGCCTATGACATTTATTCCTTTTAATACAATTGCTCTATGCGCCCAGAGTCCACAGACAATCCCAATGTTTACTTAGGAGACATAATTATCTCTGCGCTGCCATGCTCTCTACCAATTACACCGACTAATGTTTCAACCCCAGCATCTTTATGTAGCCCTAGAGGCATTTCACGGACTATGCATTTCGTGGACTGCAATTCTGTCAGGGATTACTTCTTGGTTCTAAGGTTTTCACATAAATCTCCCTTTGAACCAGTGGATTACACACAATGTTGTGAGTGCGATGAAATGGTGGAAAGGTGCAAAGTTCGCAGCATTTTTCCTGAAGGGAATTCCACTTACAGGGTAGAATTAAAAGATTAAACAAAAGTGACAAACAAGCGTGACAAGAACAAGTATAAGGATATAGGATAAATATTTGATTATCTATGCCTATTTGTGTACAATCTGCCCAATCAGATATACAGTGCCTTCAGAAAGTATTCACATCGCTTGACTTTTTCCACATGTGTTATGTTACAGCCTACATTTAAAATGGATTCAATTGAGATTGTGGGTCACTGGCCTACACACAATACCCCATAATGTCAAAGTGGAATTATGTTTTTTGAAATTTTTACAAATGAATTAAAAATGAAAAGCTGAAATGTCTTGAGTCAGTAAGTATTCAAGCCCTTTATTATGAAAAACCTAAATAAGTTCAGGAGTAAAAATGTACTTAACATGTCACATAATAAGTTGCATGGACTCACTCTGTGTGCAATAATAGTGTTTAACATGATTTTGTAATGACTACCCCATCTCTGTCCCACAAATACAATTATATGTAATGTCCCTCATTCGAGCAGTGAATTTCAAACACAGATTCAACCACAAAGACCAGGGAGGTTTTTTCAATGCCTCGCAAAGAACGGCACCTATTGATCGATGAAAAAGACAGTGAATATCCCTTATCCCCTATCAATACACCCAGTAACTACAAAGATACAGGTGTCCTTCCAAACTCAGTTGCTGGAGAGGAAGGAAACTACTCAGGGATTTCACCATGAGGCCAATGGTGTCTTTAAAATGAGGATGGATCAACAACATTGTAGTTACTCTACAATACTAACCTAAATTAAATGAAGGAAGCCTGTACAGAATACAAATATTCCAAAACATGCATCCTGTTTGCAATAAGGCACTAAAGTAAAATTGCAAAAACTGTAGAAGAAATCAACTATATGTCCTGAATCAACACAATCTCACACCAAATTTGTGCAAATATGTACAAAAAGTATTTCAGAAGATTTTGTGCGTTTTTGTGTGGCTTAATTCGTGTGAAAATACATTTTTGGGGGGCAAAATTTTGAAGTTATTAGAGCAATGCATGATGGGCAATGGTGTTCTACACCTCCTTATTTCGTGTCCCACATTTATTTATAGAAAAACAAACGTGTTAACAACCCACTATTGTTAATCAGCCAGGTTGTCACCGAAATAATTATAATATAATAGTATCCTTACCTTTTTTATTAATGCCAATACGGTTTTCTATGCTTGGGATACTGGTGCACTTGTAGTCAGAAAGACTGTTTTTTTTCGTGTAGGCAACAGTGGCCTAGATGATTTTCTTCATAACACATTTCATATTTTGTGGAGCCTGCATTACACAGATTTCTTCATAATGCATTTAATACAAGGCTCCACTTTTTCGTGTTCGTTACACAATGGCTTTTTGGGGGGGGTATTCGATTGGGGAATGAGGATACATTATTATGATGGTTAATTATAATACCCACTATGATACACGCACACAAACACAAACACATATACAACACACTCACTTTGTTTGTACTCATGTTATAGCCAACTCTTGATTCTTGTCTGAATTATTTGTAATACATTTTTTTTAATCTAGTTGTCATGTATTCATTATCTTTAAATGTTTGTAGTTTGCATCTGTCAGTAATGATTAACATGGTTAAATAGTCATACATCTCTGCTTGATTCAGCTTTTGATATATTTGGCATTTCTATACATATTCTGTATTTCCACTGAAGAATGCAATAATTAATCAACACACACTACTGGAAATAAAAGGACACTAATAATGATACAAGTTATATCAGCTTGAAAAGGGTTCATTTACAAAGTCTGGGGTAAAACATGTTGGGCAAAGTGGTATAGGAGAGTCTGGCATACAACCCCTAACTTGAGTTCAGTCTACCCCAATGAGAACCAAGAGCGGCATAACTTCATCCTTCACGACTGGGAAAGGCCTAAATTCTAGGCCGTAGAAAATCCTACATCCATCTCATTAGATGTATAACCTTTATTTAACTAGGCAAGTCAGTTAAGAACACATTCTTATTTACAATGATGGCCTACCAGGGAACAGTGGGTTAACTGCCTCATTCGGGGGTAGAACGACAGATTTTTACCTTGTCAGCTCGGGGATTTGATGCAGCAACCTTTCAGTTACTGGCCCAACTCTCTAACCACTAGGCTACTTGCCGTCCCAGATCAGAACAAGAGGGATCAACAGAGATTGATATCACTGGTTTCCATCCTTAAAAAGCATAGTTGTGTTTTGCCGCGCAACACACATTATTTGTCTACCCATATGATGTGGATCATTGTCAGGTTATTAGAACATCGTGCTTGCAATAACACTTTAAACGGGCTGCTTGTAAATGTGTAGAATGTGTCTGTTTTGGGTCCACACTGGTAAGTTTACTTATTTATGTCACAGAGGATTTTCTTCTGAATAACTGGTCAGGGTTTTGCACTTTCCATTCAGCTTCAGGCAACTTTTGTATAAGGCTGGATCACACCTGTAGTGACTACATCTATCTGTCACACCCATTGATGCTTCTCCATTGTTCACTAGATGCAGCAATGTAATTACACCCGACGCAATGTTGAAAAACACAATGTTTTTATACCACATAACTAGACGTGAGCTGGACGTGATCCCTACGCTGCCACCAATGTAGAGGAAGAAAGTGAAAGCTGCAACAGGGACTCTAACCAGGGCTCATACGTCGCAAAGTGAGCTCTAACGGCCGTTGACATGAAAGCCTAGCAGGCCTCTGGGCAGAGGCAGTATGCCTACAATGCTGGCTTATGCCTTGTTACAATAGCCTAAGTATATAACATAATCGACATGACCGCAATAATCATCATGAAACAGCCTTGGAAGTGGCATAAGTGTAAGCCAACATAATTAATTATTTTACATTAATCTGTTTAACTACATTGATATGGCTTAATTGATCATAGTCCAGACTCGTTATTGTTGCAAAAACCATGCAGTTGCACCAAGGGAATTGAAACCAAACTGATTTTTTTTGCAAGTCTTCTGTGTCCCCACATTAATTGATTAATTAATTTCCCATCATGAAAATGAATCCCAATTCCCCAATAAATGCAACCCTCATAAAATCCAACATCACACTAGTATCCCAAAGTATTAAGCGAAAACAGCATTGACATGAATAAAACATTCAAAAAACATAAGGCTACTATTTTATTATAAGTATTTTGTTGACAACCTGGTTGATTAACAATACTGAGTTGTTAACAATTTATTTATATATATAAAAAAATGTGGGACACAAAAAAATGCAGTGTCGAACACCATTGCCCAAAATGCATTGCTCCAATAACTTTCATATGATATTCATATGAATGAAGTCGCATAAAATGTGTTTTTCCCTACAGAAAAGCTTGGAATCTGCTGAAATACTTTTTTGTACATATGTGCACGATTGAGTGTGAGATTGTGTTGCCCGAATACAAAGCCTTATATTTGGGGCAAATCCAACACATAACTGATTACCACTCTTCATATTTTCAAGCATGGTGGTGGCTGCATCATGTTATGGGTATGCTTGTCAACAGCAAGGACTGGGGAGTTTTTTAGGATAAAAATAAATGGAATGAGCTAAGCACAGGCAAAATCCTAGAGGAAATCCTGCTTCAGTCTGCTTTCCAACAGACACTGGGAGAAGAATTCACCTTTCAGCAGGACAATAACTTAACTTACTTATACACTGGAGTTGCTTACGAAGATGACATTGAATGTTCCTGAGTGGCCTAGTTATAGTTTTGACTTAAATCGGCTTGAAATTATATGGCAAGACTTGATAATGGTTGTCTAACAATGATCAGCAAACATATTGACAGAGGTTAAAGAATTAAAAAATATATATATTTGCAAATATTTTTGAAAATCTCTTAGAGACCCAGAATGACTCTCAGCTGTAATCGCTGCCATAGGTGATTCTAACATTTATTGGCTCAGGGGTGGAAATACTTATGTAAATGAGATATTTCTGCTCTCTTTTTAAAAACATTTGCTTTAATTACAAAAAAAAGACAACATGTGGTAAAGGCAAACACTTAAGTACCAATTGCTTATTGCATTGCTACATATTTAAATCCCAATGAACATTTCGCAAATCATTTTGGTAGGCAAGCCTGAACAAACAAAATACACAAGGTAATAATAGCTAGATTTCGTATTATGATTAAATGCAGGCAATCCATTGTCTCCCTTCAACATTTACTCTGCCAACTTCATAAATAACACCAAACATGCTTTGAAATTATGCAGCCATTCTAATAGATCATGTGGCGAGACAAGAAATGAGCACAAAATAGGCAAATATTGGTTGCTTTTGCAACAGGTCATCAGTCAGTCGTTTCTGGTTTTGGCTTTGTTGCATGGCCTTATGTTGGCCAACCTTAAAATGTATCCCACTCTTTAGAGTCAAACTGACCAATGATTTACTGGTCAGCAATGTCAGCCAAGGTAGAACGCAAGTAAAAACACCCCAACTCTGTATTTGCTGTCTGAGTCTATATTCCTATTCAGACAAAGTTCCTGTTCTGTCTGATTTATATTCATAATTATTTGTTTGCAATAGGTGCAACACAATCATACTATTCATAATATGTACACACATACAGTACTCAGTATTTACTCTGAGTACATTTTGGTAAAATGTACAGATAAAAACTTGTTAAGGCTAGGTGTGTAGATTTTCACATTTTTAATGGACATCATGGCCTATAGATTATTTAGCTTTCAATCTACATTTCATTGCAGAGGAGGCTAAATATGTATATATATTATGTGGCTTGAGGCGACCACTGAGGATTGTAGCTAAATTGTATATAATGTAACAGGGGTATTTTTAACTAAGCTACTAGATGAAAACTATCACACTGATACCTTGTGAACCTATTACTAAAACCACACACAATGAAGGCAGCAGGTATCTTTGAGAGCGGACCTTGATGGAAATGACCAATATCCTGATGATTCAGTTGAAGTCGGGAGTTTACATACACTTAGGTTGAAGTCATTAAAACTAGTTTTTCAACCACTCCACAACATTCTTGTTACCAAACTATAGTTCTGGCAAGTCACTTAAGACATCTACTTCGTGCATGACACAAGTAATTTTTCCAACAATTGTTTACAGACAGATTATTTCACTTATAATTCACTGTATCACAATTCCAGTGGGTCAGAAGTTTACATACACTAAGTTGACTGTGCCTTTAAACAGCTTGGAAAATTCCAGAAAATTATGTCATGGCTTTAGAAGCTTCTGATAAGGCTAATTGACATCATTTGAGTCAATTGCAGTTGTACCTGTGGATGTATTTCAAGGCCTACTTTCATACTCAGTGCCTCTTTTCTTGACATGGGAAAATCAAAAGAAATCAGCCAAGACCTCAGAAAAAAAGTTGTAGACCTCCACAAGTCTGGTTCACCCAAGGGAGCAATTTCCAAACGCCTGAAGGTACCACGTTCATCTGTACAAACAATAGTACGCAAGTATAAACACCATGGGACAACACAGCCACCAAACCGGTCAGGAAGGAGACACGTTCTGTCTCCTAGAGATGAACTTACTTTGGTGCGGAAAGTGCAAATCAATCCCAGAACAACAGCAAAGGACTTTGTGAAGATGATGGAGGAAACAGGTACAAAATTGTCTATATCCACAGTAAAATGAGTCCTATATCAACATAACCTGAAAGGCCGCTCAGCAAGGAACCGCCATCAGCAAGGAACCGCCATAAAAAAGCGAGACTATGGTTTGCAACTGCACATGGGGACAAAGATCGTACTTTTTGGAGAAATGTCTCCTGGTCTGATGAAACAAAAATAGAACCGTTTGGCCATAATGTCCACCGTTATGTTTGGAGGAAAAAGGGGGAGGCTTGCAAGCCGAAGAACACCATCCCAACCATGAAGCACGGGGGTGGCAGCATCATGTTGTGGGGGTGCTTTGCTGCAGGAGGGACTGGTGCACTTCACAAATAGATGGCATCATGAGGGGGGAAATTGTGGCTATATTGAAGCAACATCTCAAGACATCAGTCATGAAGTTAAAGCTTGGTTGCAAATTGGTCTTCCAAATGGACAATGACCCCAAGCATACTTCCGAAGTTGTGGCAAAATGGCTTAAGGACAACAAAGTCAAGGTATTGGAGTGGCCATCACAAAGCCCTGACCTCAATGCTATAAAAAAAATGTGGGCAGAACTGAAAAAGCGTGTGTGAGCAAGGAGGCCTTTACTCACCTGTCTCAGTTACACCAGCTCTGTCAGGAGGAGAGGAATGGGCCGAAATTCACCCAACTTATTATGGGGAGCATGTGGAAGAGTACCTTAAACGTTTGACCCACATTAAACAATTTAAAGGCAATGCTACCAAATACTAATTGAGTGTATGTAAACTTGTGACCCACTGGAAATGTGATGAAAGAAATAAACGCCGAAATAAATCATTCTCTCTACTATTATTCTGACATTTCACATTCTTATAATAAAGTGGTGATCCTAACTGACCTAAGACAGGCAATTCTTACTAGGATTAAATGTTAGGAATTGTGAAAAACTGAGTTTAAATGTATTTGGCTAAGGTGTATGTAAACTTCCAACTTCAACTGTATATACATTGTCCCAGTGTTGCTATGGTTTGCTACGGTTTCCTGATGGGAAGTTAAGCATATCTACAGCTTGGAACAACTTCTCACTTTGGTAAGGGGGCATATACACTAATTTCATCACTTCTCAGCTGGCAATAGGGACTTTGTGCTTTAGATAGCATCATGTAGCTATGCCTCTAAGCCCGGAGCAGACATGAAAGTGTCTGTATGTATTCAGGACTATTGTCTATCTGTGAGGCGTTCAGTCAGAATAATCAAAGAACGGTAACATCCTCTGAGGATTTCCTCAGGTAGAGTCATATTTGTTTGTCAAGTTGCAAAATCCATGAAATCTCTTTTCTCATCCATTATGATAACAGACAAAAGCAAACGAAGGGAAACAAAACAACAACAGAAAATGTAGACAGAGCTGAACTTCAATTTGAATATAACCTAAAAAAAACACTTTGGAATGCGTGCTTACTTCCTTACCTAACCACATAACCACACAAATACCTACAACACCACCCCACCCACCCCTTGTTGTGCTACTGTATGTAATAGATAGTACTAGAAATATTAAAGTTGACAGGTTCTGATGTTGGATCTTAATTTGATCACCAGGTTTCAAGACAACTTTCCTGCAATGTAGGACATTTTGAACTTGTAGTGTATTTGAGGTTTTAAAAGGCATCTGCAGCTTGTAAATTCCCACTTTGACTTGATTTTCCCTTAAGAAAAATGTATCAACCCCTACAAAAATGTCCATTCATTATAATCCACCTAATAATTCACATTTCCTGTTGCTACAGGATTATTTTACTGCTCTAGCAAACTGGCACAAATGAAGATCCTACATCTATCTGAATGCTAAATTAACTAAAATTAAATACATCTAAATGAACTCAAACTAAATCTTAAAGGATCCCATTCAAAATGCTATGTTGTGAGTCCTCTTTTTAAACAGTGGAGCCATCTTTTGGAAGGTCTTTTGGCAGCCTTTGCCAGTTGAACAAACCCCTTAAGATTTTTACTGCACACCTTAATAGCTTTCTACTCTAGGGCTTACACTACAGCTTGGCTATTTTATTCTTTATTTATGCATTTAACCAGGCACAGATGGCAATGCCTGGAGATAGGGAGTTGTACCAAGGCCATTTCAATGTGAATTCTAATGATGCTTGTGTTTCATAGGATAATTACAGTAGGCTACTGTTTTAGAAAGTATACATAATATATATATATTATACTTTATATCTGTAAAGTAACTGTACATATGATATTGTGTTCCTTTTATACCATGCCATTGTGAATAATATGATTGCTTAATAATATTGTGACAATTCCACATTTTGTTGTGTTACAGTCTGATTTTAAAATGGATTAACTTGTGATTTTTCTGTCACTGGCCTACACACAATTGAAAATGTTACTAATTAAAACCTGAAATGTCTTAAGTCAATAAGTATTCAACCTCTTTGTTATGGCAAGCCTAAATAAGTTCAGGAGTAAAAATGTGCTGAAAAAGTCACATAATAAGTTGCATGGACTCACTCTGTGTGCAATAACAGTGTTTAACAGGATTTTTTTAATGACTACTTCATCTCTGTACCGCACAGTTATCTGTAAGTGAATTTCAAACACAGATTCAACCACAAAGACCATGGAGGTTTTCCAATGCCTCTCAAAGAAGGGTACTTATTGGTAGATGGGTAAAAAAAAAACAGACATTGAACATCCCTTTGAGCATGGTGAAGTTATTCATTACACTTTGGATGGTGTATCAATACATACAGTCACTACAAAGATACAGGCGTTCTTCCTAACTCAGTTGCCGGAGAGGAAGGAAACTGGTGACTTTAAAACAGTTACAGAGAGTTATGGCTATTATAGGACAAAACTGTGGATGGATCAACAGCATTGCAGTTACTCTACAGTACTAACCTAATTGACAGAGTGAAAAGAAAAAAAGCATGTACAGATATAAAATATTCTAAAACATGCATCATGTTTGCAATAAGGCACTAAAGTAATACTGCAAAAAGTGTGCCAAAAAATGTGTCATTAACTTTTTGTTCTGAATACAAAGTGTTATGTTTGAGGCAAATCCAATACAACTCTCAATATTTTCAAGTATAGTGGTGGTTGCATCATGTCATGGGTATGCTTGTAATCGTTAAGGACTGGGGAGTTTTTCAGGATTCAAAATAAATGTAATTGAGCTAAGCACAGGCCAAATCCTAGAGGAAAACCTGGTTCAGTCTGCTTTACACCAGACACTCTGTCACGCCTGCTCCTGTTTCTCCCCTCCGGCATATGAAGTCGCCAGAGTACTAACCACCGGTCCTGGGATTCATCATTACACACACCTGGCTCTCATCATTACGCGCACCTGTGAATCATTATGATTCACACATGTACTCCATTACCTTCATCATTTCCTCCCCTTCATATGTCACTCTCCCAAGGTTCACTCACCAGTTGGTATTGTTCTTGTGTATAGGCGTACTGCCTTATGTTAGTATCATGTTCTTGGTTTTGTTGTTTTATTAGAACGGTGCACCTGCTTCCGACTCACCGCCCCATCATTACACACTGGGTGTTGAATTCAATTCTCAGCAAGACAACCTAAAACGTAAGACCAAATCTACACTGGAGTTGCTTACCAAGAAGACAGTGAATGTTCCTGAGTGGCTGAATTACAGTTTTGACTTAAATCTACTTCTAAAACTATGGCAAGACCTGAACATGGTTGTCTAGCAATGATCAACAATCAATTTGACAGAACTTTAAGTATTCTTAAAAGAATAATGGGCAAATGTTGCACAATCCAGGTGTGTAAAGCTCTTAGAGACTTACCCAGAACGACTCACAGCTAATCGCTGCCAAATATGCTTCTGGGGGTGTGAATACTTATGTAAATGAGATATTTCTATATTAAATTTTCAATAAATTTGCAAAATAAATATTTAAAAATCATGTTACTTTGACATTATGGGTTATTCTGTGTAGATGGGTGAGAGAAAAAAAAATATTTTAATCAATTTTGAATTCAGGCTGTACCATAACAAAATGTGGAATAAGTCAAGGGGTATTAATACTTTCTCCTATGGAGATGTAACAGGTCATGAAAATATAATATAATATAATGTATGTGGTAACTTCTGTGTTTTTTATTATGTGCTCGTAAACCAGCTGTTTGAGACTAAAAACAATATGACAAGGGCTTGAATCCCACAGCTAAACGATCAGATCATGCAACACTAGGCTACTGAATAAAAGGGTTTAGTTCACCTTTATAAGAAGCAATGAAGTTGTACATAGTGCATGCATACATAATTATGGGATACTAGTACTTCCAGTGAACTGGACTTCTCGACAAAAAAACAGGCCACCCTCTCAGTGCCCTCAAAATGAATGTATTTATTGTTCTTCTTCGTTTAAAATGAATAAACACAATAAAATCCACCCCACATTCACACTCCACACAATAAGAGCAATTATGGCTTGATGATTTACAGTCCTGGCTTACATTGGCTGTGATGAGTGAGTCCAAATAATTATCACATTGTTCCCGCTTAGCAAATCGAGCCAAATGTATATAATCTAGGCTACAATGTATATATTTTAAACGATTGTCTGTCGAGTCATGGGGAACAAAAGGTCTTCTCTGGACGTATTTGAGCATATCTTTGTTTTCGGACAATTTTTTCCAGTGAGAGAAATCTTAGTAGAGCTAAGGCCACTGTTGTAGGACATTCCAGACATGCCGACTCTGACCAGTGCTTGGGCCAGACTGCGCTCCGCTCAACGGACCGCAGCACACTGGTCCACTGCACTTTTCTTGTGTGAAACTTGTGAACTGTCATGTGAACTGAAGCCACTACAGTTCAGCCATTTACAATAATTGTACAAAATAAGTATGCTTTTAATAACAGGAAACTAACCATATTTATGACACATGCATTGACCTAATGTAATTCTGAGGGATTCGTTTGTTATTACATAAATGCGAAGGGACATTGCGTTATTTAGCTCCCTTACCCATTAGCGAATACGATTACAGAATGGTGAGCACTGTAAAACCTATACTGCCACTTCCAGGTCGATTCTCTTCATAGGTAGATAGATGGCTTCAGTTTTCAGAATAAGAATTGTGCGTAAACAGGCAGCAGTTTGTGAACTTTGTCTGTTTGATTGAATCCCAGTCATAGAATAGGAATAAAACATAAATGGTACAATTAAAAGGTAAATATTTTATAATAGAAAAGTGGACCAATCTTTGCAGTGGTGCAGACGCTTTAGTAAACCTTGCCAATGAGCTAAAATAAAAATAAAAAATGTGATTAGCTTTTGTTGGGCCTTTTAAGGTCTATGTATTTGGACTTTAGTATACGGAACGTGCCCCAGAGATGGAGTTTGGGCTTTGCCCCGCCAGCAGCGATTTCCCTGATTCTGATTGATGGCCAATAAATGTTTGCTTTGTTGTCATTGCCTTTTTGGGGATTTCGAGACATACAATGTCAAAGGAGGAAAAGAACAGAAAGAAAAAACACCTGCTGATTTGTTGGTTGTTGTTGCTGCTGTTTCGACCCTGTAATCATGATGATGTGACTTGGCTGGTCAACCGAAGGTTCATTAATGACTTGGACTACTTCAAAGTCTGGAGTGTGTTGTTTCCCTGAGCCCACGTATTCACGTCATTAGCTAGAGTTTGAAATGCCAAACAAACATGCTGTGGGCGCCAGCAGGGCTATTTATTGACTTTAACTCTTGTTGCCTTATTTTGGATTCTCTGTACATATCCACATCTGACAGTGTGACATGTGTAACTATAGCTGAAGCCACTGTTTCTCCACAAAGCAATTATATGTACATTGTAAACGCCAATGCTTATACAAAATGCCAGCAAAACATCATGACAGAGTCCAAACACCACAGTGGGAAAGTGTACATACAAACAGAAGCTAAAAACAGCTGCAGTCTGACATTATGCAAGTCCCAGGAAATCCAGGGAATTAAAAATGGATGTGTGGAACTTGGATGCCTTGCTGAGAAGGGAAAAAAAGAAAAGGAAAGAAAATACACAATTCGGCCTGGGCTAGATGCCTAGGCTGGGATATTATGGCCACGGCACCGGTTAGCCTACACAAGGCCGAGAGATAGCAGGGGTGCATTAGGGGCCTCAAAATAATTGCAGGGGTCTCTGAGTTCAGCCCTCTGGAGATAAGGGGAGGACACTTAGGCCTTTCAGATGGCTGCAATGACCGTCAAAACTATGTGATGCAGCTCAAGACAGGCCACTTTCATTTGTGTTGTCACCCAGCCTAACAGATAGCAAAGTTGGAGAGCAGGAAAGTCTGCCAATGCAACCATAGTATGAGACTCAATATCAGGCACAAGCCAAGCAGAGAAGGATGAGAATACTGCTTACTCTTTTTCATTTATTTTGTGAAATATACACTACCGGTCAAAAGTTTTAGAACACCTACTCATTCAAAGGTTTTTCTTGATTTCTACAATTTCCTCATTGTAATAGTGAAGACATCTAAACTATGAAATAACACATATGGAATCATGTAGTAACCAAAAAAAGTGTTAAACAAATCAAAATATATTTTACATTTTAGATTCTTCAAATAGCCACCCTTTGCCTTGATGACAGCTTTGCACACGCTTGGCATTCTCTCAACCAGCTTCACCTGGAATGCTTTTCCAACAGTCTTGAAAGAGATCCCACATGCTGAGCACTTGTTGGCTGCTTTTCCTTCACTCTGTGGTCCGACTCATCCCAAACCATTTCAGTCTGGTTGAGGTCGGGGAATTGTGGAGGCCAGGTCATCTGATGCAGCACTCCATCACTCTCCTTCTTGGTAAAATAGCCCTTACACAGCCTGGAGGTGTGTTGGGTCATTGACTTTTTGAAAAACAAATGATAGTCCCACTAAGCGCCACTAAGCGCAAACAGATGGGATGGCGTATCGCTGCAGAATCCTATGGTAGCCATGCTGGTTAAGTGTGCCTTGAATTATAAATAAGTCAGCAGTGTCACCAGAAAAGCACCCCCACACCATCACACCTCCTCCATGCTTTACGGTGGAATATACACAATGCGGAGATCATCTGTTCACCCACACCACGTCTCACAAAGACACAGCGGTTGGAACCAAAAAAATCTCATTTGGACTCCAGACCAAAGGACAAATTTCCACCAGTCTAATGTCCATTGCTTATGTTTCTTGGCCCAAGCAAGTCTCTTCTTCTTAATGGTGTCCTCTAGTATTGAATTCTTTGCAGCAAAATCAACCATGAAGGCCTGATTCACGCAGTCACCTCAGAACAGTTGATGTTGAGATGTGTCTGTTACTTGAACTCTGTGAAGCATTTGTTTGGGCTGCAATTTCTGAGGCTGGTAACTCGAATGAACTTATCCTCTGCAGCAGAGGTAACTCTGGGTCTTCCATTCCTGTGGCGGTCCTCATGAGAGCCAGTTTCATCATAGCGATTGATGGTTTTTGCGACTGCACTTGAAGAAACTTTAAAAGTTCTTGAAATGTTCCGTATTGACTGACCTTCATGTCTTAAAGTAATGATAAACTGTCGTTTCTATTTGCTTATTTGAGCTGTTGTTGCCATAATATGAACTTGGTCTTTCAACCAGGTGACTTCCTCATGAAGCTGGTTGAGAGAATGCCAAGAGTGTGCAAAGCTGTCATCAAGGCAAAGTGTTGCTATTTGAAAACTCTCATACATAAAATATATTTAGATTTGTTTAACTCTTTTTTGGTTACTCCATGATTCCATATGTGTTACTGCATAGTTTGTTCTTCTTCTACAATGTAGAAAATAGTAAAAAAAAAATAAAGAAAAACTCTTGAATGAGTAGGTGTTCTAAAACAGTTGACCGGTAGTGTACATATGATTATGCCACATGGACCAAGTTGTTGTTATGTTAATGATTTTGTAGCACATCTGCAATGAACATAAAACAATCACTAAATTGTAATGAATATAAATAGTCCACAAACCACAGTTTTCAATTATTATCAGTGAAGTTAATGTTCAATTTCATGTTATTTTACCAATTAATTAACTTCAATGTGTCACTATGTGAAGTATGACCTATGCTTGTAAGCTTGCAATTTCAATGCAAGCCTACAAGCCTAGAGAGGAAAGGGTGTGGAAGGACCAATAAACATCTGTGAGGGTTGGTGATAAGAGAAACAAAACTATGGCTAACGTGTTAATGCCATGCCACCCAGTCAAGGCTATTAGGCATCTCACTGAAATCTTGAGAGGATCAAGATGACAGCTGTTTACTTTGGAATGTAGGCAGAGAGGGAGTTTCTATGTAATCCCGCTAGGAACACTAATCATTTCCAACCTCTGGATGTACATCTATGCACTGAGATGTACACCAATCACATTAGCTCGCGAATCGGAGACATAAAAAGCAGGTTAAATAGAGGGCGAAGCTGTAGTGTAGTGGGATGTAATTTAATTCACCATCAACTGGAACATTTTCAGAAAATCTACTGCCTTGTACAGGATTGTCCATTTTCATTTCAGTAGCACAGTAATACAGTGCCATTCCCTTATTAGGATGTGACGTAGACTACAAATCACATTTTTCAAATCTGCTGTTCAAAAATAAACGTTGTTTCCTGCAAAATTTGTTGGTGCCTCATCATTTTAGAAGAAAAAAAAATATTTGCAAAAAAAACAATAACAATGTTTTGTGACTCTGCCATGACAACCTTACTATTTACACCAAAAATAATTAGATTTTGTCTGTGTGTCTCTCTGTCTGTCCCAGTGTGAGGAGTACCGCGAGGGCGCCCTGACTGGTGACCTCTGCGAGGACCTGTGCGTGAGCGGCCAGGTGGAGTACAAGCGCTGCCTCTACTACGAGAATGGCAAGAAGGTGATCGAGGCTCGGTGGCGTGGCACTCATGTGGTGCTCAAGTCCAAGCTGGAGAACTTCTCCTCCTACGAAAGCCTGGGCCTCCTGGAGTACCAGGACCCGGCCGAGGAGCTTGCTCCCCTGGACGTGGTCTTCTATGCCACCCTGGAGATCAGGAACTCCCTGGGGCTGGACATGGGTGGCAACGCCTCGCTGCCACCGCTGTGGGGCCAGAGGCTGAGGGAGCGTGGGCGGCCCTACTCGCGGGCAGAGCTGGCATCGCTTTGGTCCCTGCTCCAGCAGGAGGAGTACGTCTTCCTGAGGGTGCTGCAGGACCTCAGCCGACACGTGGCCAAGGTGCTGGGTTCCTGCGGACACTTCTACGCTGTTGAGTACTTGTCGGCGGGCCACGCCTGGGACCAGAACATATTCTCTCTGGAGGAGTTATCGGCGGGCCCATGGACGGCGAGGGACATGGTGCACCGCATCGCCCTCAGCTTCCTGGACATGGCGTGGCGCTTCGACAATGACTTCTCGCACCGCCTCCACCTGTGCGACATCAAACCAGAGAACTTTGCCATCCGGAAGGACCTTACGGTGAGCTGACCACATTCGCACACATACACACACACATATGAACACACTCACACACAGAGTACACTCATAGACACACACGCACATGCTTCAAAGCAATAAGTTGCTGACTCTTTCACACAGGAACGCTAAAACAGCATGGAAGTCTCGTTTGGAGATAAACCTGTCATTAAAACTGTCCCAGAGCGGCTGCTGGGTACCCCTCACAGATCTGAGATCGGCTTCTTTTTAGTGGGGGAGTTCAGATTCTTTCTGTGTAAACAAGAAAAGGTCAGATTTAGCTCCCTTTTTTCATAGTAAAACAGTAATTAATCCACACAATAATACTGCAGCACATTCATCCACAGAGTGCAAACCGTTTGATGAGAATAACGCGCCATCTGAAGAATGATGAGGCTTCAAGTTGTTTAATTGTTTCCCACAAGGTTAAAAAAAAACAGCCGGTTGTGCCATTTTTCCCAATTATATTACGTTGCTTTTTAACGTGGAGGAAGCCCATGATCCAGGCAACACACCGAGGAATAGGATTAAAGATTTATTTAAATATGCTTGTTGAGGACACCCCCTATGCATTCCACGATATAAGTTTGTCTGAGTTTCACCTGAGTTTCTCTGTGTGAAACCTATACACCTTTGGCTGACTCTGACCTATGAAGGACTGAGAGCAAGGTGCATATACACCTCACGTTGGACTTTTGTACCACAATTATGCCATCAGTGTGTCAATAATCAGTACAAAACATGTTTTATGTCTGCTGATGGGGGATTCAAAGCATAGACAGATATCGAAATGAACTCTTTCTGAGTAGCCTAGATGAGACAAGAGGAATAAAAAGCGAAAATCATTAACACAAAAGCATAGTGTTACCATAGAGGGTATTACAATTTATTAACAGTCCTCTCTGGTAGGCACCATTTTCATTTTATTAACATAAAAATGTGATAAATTTGCCAGGGCCGTGAAGAATAAGCTGTTTGAGCAATCAATGAAAAACATATGTATTATCTTTAGAGTGAGTAGATTTATTTATATTTTCATTCAACTTGGCTTAAGTTGCTGTACACCAATTGCTCATGTTGGCGGCGGTACCCGAAACTGGAGAACATTAGTTTGATGAGGCCCTCGATGAGATAACTATTGTTATAAGGACATCATTCAGTTTGCATAACTGTTAGCATGCCAAAAACCCAAATTATCTTTCGAAGTAAAAACAAAGAAGAAAAAAAAAAGAAAAAATGAAACATGCAAGAAAAAAAGAAAGATGGCAGCTTTTACACTTTATCGACAGCGTAGAAAGTAAAGAGATGACGCTGTTTGAAATGAAATATACTATTCTCGTCCCTATTATGGTTTACATCAACCGTGAGCTCATTTGATAGCGTGGACAAAGACCAGGAGAAAGGAGAGGAGTCCAAAGGACACATGTTATTGTCTATGTTTCGGCTGCTGCGTCGTCAAAAAACACTATCCTTTCAATCCCTCCTTTCTTTTTATCTCAAAAGTACATGTATATAGCTCCAGGTGATACTTTGTTTTTTTACCGTGCAGCTGATCCCTTATTTAGTTTTCTCATGAGATAATAAACAGAAGAAAGGAATTCTCTGTTATATACTGGGGGGGGGGTATATTGAAAGGGTGTATTTTGTACAGTATATTAAATGTTGGGGGGGGGTATACAGTATAGGGGCTATATTGTATATTGAAAATATATTAGGAGTATATATTTGGTTGGCTTGCGTTGTTGCATTAGCAGTGGTAAGTGATACATAGGACTCCAATTATTATCATATCTGTCAGATCTACAGCTCCTTTAAAGCTCTATGCTGATTTGGCTGGACGTGATGGATGAGTGAAGAGCAATGTCGAGAATACCATCTCTTATGTCCACTGATCACTAAGGGCTCTATTCAGTCTGTATCGCTGAAGCATCACAGAGTGCGCGCAAGAAGAGTGAAGGTCATTTCCGATTGAGGCGACATACCGTGAATGCAGTCTCCTTGACCACGAGAACATTGCCTTTAGTTGTCAATCACGCTATGAAGCTTCACCTTCCGCGATACGGATTGAATAGAGCCCTTAAGATTCTTTCTACCTTTCAGAATTCGACAGTGACTTGTTTTTTTTGTTTGTTGGTGTTCTGACATGTTTGCTACAAATCACCTGAAGCTGACATGAAGTGCTGCAGTGGCGTCATTCCTCACGGGCCGTCACTTAAGCAAAGAGGACGATTATAACAAGCCGTACAGATGAAACAGAATCCCAACGCCCTTAAACAACAGCATGTGTGAAAATGTTTTTTTTTTTTTTTTACTTACTTACTGTATAATTCCATGTCAATGAGATTCAAAATATCTCCCACAGGAATAGTTGCAATGTGGTTATTCTTGATTTATTCCTTTTGCTTAAAAGAAGAACAAGTGGTGAAGGAAAAGGGAGGTAGATGAAAGTAGTGAAAGTAAGTGAAGATACTGAAAATAAACGAGGCTAAATAAAAATACATTTGATTGATTGATACAAGCTATTAAACCCTTGCCTCTGGGGTCAATGTGAGCTCCGGAGTTGGCAGCAATGAAACTCGGGCACTTTATCCACCTCTCTCTGTGCTGTTGTGCAGGTGGTGGCTATAGATGTGGACATGGCTTTCTTCGAGCCCAAAATGCGAGACATCCTCGAGCAGAACTGCACTAATGACGACGACTGCAACTTCTTTGACTGCATCTCGAAATGCAACATGAAGACGAACAAGTGCAGCTCAAAGCGGAGGAATAGCAACCTGCAGGTAAGTGTGATTGCATCGAAATATGAACGTGATTGCATATTATTTTCAACTCACTCTACATCTCACCATTAAGTAAGTTATTCAATTCTTGGGTTGGTTCCTTTGAAGAGCTAAACAGGAGCACTCAACCTTTAATTATTTTTAATTATGAATGTGTAGTTGAGCGCTTCAAGGAATGTTAATTGCTTATGATAACACTATGGAATTTCAGTGCATGATTATAATACAAGAACCAACCCAAGATAGATAAGACCTCAAGAGACTATTTCCCACTTTCGCTGTAAACACAGAATAAATCATTTCCGCTGTAAACACAGCAGTTGTCAGCTTAAGCAGAAATCACCTTTACGGGCCGAGATTCAATACGATCGTGGTTTTTGTCAGCATTTTAATTGCTATGTTTCCGCGTTTGCGGAGACTATATCCACAGTTGACCTTTCAATGTTGACCTTTCAATGGCTCATTGTTCAAATCCGCGATCGGTTTGAAACCCGGCCTAAGACGCAATGCAGTACAAAAGCGCAACATGACTGCAAAAGAGACAGGTTGGAATGTCTGAGAAAATAGTGGACAAATGAAACTTTTTGGTAAATTAGTGGTGTTTGAATTTGTTGATAAAATGCGGGACATGATTGTTTGGTTGCGGGATGCTGGACAAAAGACCAAAACGCGGCACGGTCTCACACAATCCGGGACATGTTGTCACCCTTGTCAATACCTAGTCTTTGACATAATATGCGTCCAATTGATAAATTGAAATACTGTCGTCACTCATACTGCCTGATGCCCTGGAGAAGCAGAGAGCTCCCAGACAATGTCGCATATGTGATGACACCAGGTCCACCTCAAGGCCACAGGTGGCTGCTGCGAATGATACCTTTCCTCCGCTCCTGATCACTTATCGCGACCTTCGCTGACCCCTACCTCTCCATTGTACTGCCTGCCATCCAGGAGACAATGGTGGCTTTGTCTTTAAACGATTGCGGGGTCAAGGAGACGATTTGTGTCTCGGGGGCTCTCGTCCCCTTCAAACAGGCGTGTAATAAGAATATGACTGATGATGGCCCCGGTGATAATGAAATAAGAACTAAGGAACAGTAGGTTACTCTCACAATGACCAACCCCCCTCCCTTTTCTCTTGTCCACCCCTCTTTCTTCTCCTCTCTGACTGTCCACTTCTGTCATCCCCCCTCCCCCACTTTCCTTGTGTTTCTGACTGTCCCCTCCTCTTCTCTCCCCTCTCTGTTACCCCCCTTCCTCCGTTCCTCTTGGGTCTGACTCACCCCCTCTTCTCTCCCCCTCTCTTCTGCTCTGGACAGGTGATCTGTCAGAAGATCTTCAGGCCCTGGTTCTCTCCCACACTGCTGGGCGCCAAGGCGGGCCTCCCCCTCCAGGTGGACCTCCAGCGGGCGGTGCAGGAGTGCGCCGAGACGCCCTGGGGAGAGGACGAGGAGCGTCCCCAAGCCGTCCAGAAGCGCTTGCTGCACCTCCTTACGCGCCTTCTCCACCAAGGGACCTCCTCTGAGCGTGGGGGCGCAGATGGAGAGGGCATTCACTCCCACACAGCTCTTAACTTCTGAGACATTGCACTGTTCACTCTCACAAAAACTATACACTGAAGAAAACAATCATATTGGCTTCATGAGAGTTATTTAAAGTGTCTAGATGTTTTGTGATGTGATTCCTGCGGACTGATACTGGTTGTTGATGTAACAAAAGATGCACCGATGGTGGTAGTACTGACTATGTGTCTTTAGTACCTACAGTAAGCAGACAATGGCAGTTTCTGACGTATAACTGAAGCATCTGCCAATAATTGGTGGTCTATCAAGCAAGTGGTTCTTATTTGAGTCATCATTACATTAAATAAATGCAGATACTTTCTTTGAACCCTTTTGTACAGTCGATCTATTACTATGATCTCATGTTGATCACTAAGGAAATGCCCCTTTTCTTCAATTTCCGCCAAAAATGACATACCCAAATCTGCCTGTAGCTCAGGCCCTGAAGCAAGGATATGCATCTTCTTGGTGCCATTTGAAAGGAAACACTTTGAAGTTTGTGGAAATGTGAAATGAATGTAGGAGAATATAACACAATAGATCTGGTAAAAGATAATACAAAGAAAAAATCTACAGTTCTTTTGTATTTTTTTGTACCATCATCTTTGAAATGCAAGAGAAAGGCCATAATGTATTATTCCAGCCCAGGTGCAATTTAGATTTTGGCCACTAGCTGGCAGCAGTGTATGTGCAATGTTTTAGACTGATCCAATGAACCATTGCATTTCTGGTTAAAATGTTGTATCAAGACTGCCCAAATGTGCCTCATTTGTTTATTAATAACTTTTCATGTTCAAAATGGTGCACTCTCCTCAAACAATAGCATGGTATTATTTCACTGTAATAGCTACTGTTAATTGGACAGTGCAGTGAGATTAACAAGAATTCAAGCTTTATATCAAATATGTCTATGTCCTGGGAAATGTTCTTGTTACTTACAACCCACGCATTAGCGTTAGCTCAAGCTCAAACATCCCGTGGAATGGACACTGATCCCGAAGAAGTTAATTAAAAGTTACTTCATTAACAGTCATGCAGTGTGACACAAATAGCTTTTTAAAAATGTTTCCCAATATCTGTTTGATACCCGCTTGCGATCAACTAGCCAAACTCACAGCTGCGTGTTGTCAGATCTGCCTTTTGTTTCAAGTAACATGTCAACACCTTCCAGGCTAATGGACGGGGAGAAGTATAGATCAGAAACAGCGCTTGGTTCCCACCGTCTGGCCCGGTCGCTTGTTCCAATGGGAAATGGCGATGCTGTCGGGCAAGTACTCCCCTTCTCTCTACAGTGGAATATAGCTTCCAAGAAGATCAGGTTCCCTACGCTCTCCAGCTGGTTCACCACAGGATAGGGGGAGGAAGGAGACGAAACCCAGGCTTTGGACGGGAAGGGCGAGTGGGATGAGGGGCAAAACCCATCACATCCACAGGGGGCATCGAGAGTGTGACACGGACCTGGTAATCTGGTAACATCTTACCTGCAAGTGAACTCCGGCCCTATGGGGACCTACAGGGAGAGCCACTGATTTATGTTTAAGTGTCTCAGCTTTCTCTCAAAACACAGACCTCTGCAGCTCCCAGGGTCTCCAAGGTGATACTGAGGGTCTGGTTTGGATCTACTCCTAGGGACTAAGCCAGGGGATGGTGGAGATACTGTAGTATGAAGGAGAGTGAGAGATGAGTGGACTCTAGGTTCTAGGAAGGTCTTCAGCTGGATCACTGTCACGTTCGGAGATTAGTTTAGATAGAGTTACTGTAAAAGGGAGAGATGGAAAAAGGGAATGAGAGCGCAAGAGACTCTTTCCAGTCCCTACTGTCAACATTCCACTACTTCATCTTCATGGGAAAGAAAAAGCCATGGGCTTTTATTCCTAGGTTCAAGTGTGCAGTGGAAATCTGCTGGCCTCTGTTTTTGTGTGTGCAGACACAGACCTCGTAAAACATTGAGTTTTATAAGATTGGATCATAAAACCGGCGTCATCAGCGGTTGCTTCCTGTTCATACTCTAGCTCTTCATACAAACATAAGGGAAAGTGTCACTTGATATGCCTGACCAATGATGTTCTGAAGTTTTGTGTTGTCTCTCCCTGAAATCATGTTTAATATCAACCTATCAGTAATGTGATGATCACAATGTCCCAATAACTGTCTGTTTCATATTGGACAAGGCAGATTTCATGAGTTGACGAGATACTATAGCTTGGAATAATTACCTACATTTAATGATCAGAAACACTTGGGACTTGGGAGATAATGCCACCCAAGTGAAATTTCTATTTTAAAAAGCAAGGTTTGGTAAGATTTAGATATGTGCATAATGTCTATCCTTAGGCAAACACATTTTTAAGGGGAATAAGTGGGCAGATTTTTGTTGTTATTCAATAGAAACAAAAACTTTAAATAGGGGTGTTTTGCCCCAATATCTGGGCAAAATGCCCCTGAAGATTAGTGTGTTAAATACATTTTATTTAGTATTTGTTTGTAATTGACTCCTAACAACTATAATCTAGGTATCTTATTTTAATGAAATAATCTCTGAAATAATCTCACTATTAATATCTTCACTATATTGAGGTTTTGATGTAAGTCAATGGTACATTTTTTATCAAATTTATATTTGTTCCCTTCCTGTCGAATCATCCTAAAGTTTCTCAAAATTGACTGTGAAACTCAAAGAAGTTACTTATAGATGATTTGAAAAATGATAATATACAGTGCATAAAAACCGCAAATATCAAATTACATACATAAGTATTCAGACACTTTACTCATTACTTTGAAGCACATTAGGCAGCGGTTACAGCCTAGAGTCTTCTTGAGTATGACGCTACAAGCTGGGCACATGTATCTGGGTTTCTCTCATTCTTCTCTGCAGATCCTTTCAAGCTCTGTCAGGTTGAATGTGGAGCGTCGCTGCACAGCTATTTTCAGGTCTCTCCAGAGATGTTCGATGGTGTTCAAGTCCGGGCTCTGGCTGGGCCACTCAAGGACATTCAGAGACTTGTCCCGAAGCCACTCCTGTGTTGTCTTGGCTGTGTGCTTAGGGTCATTGTCCTGTTGGAAGGTGAACCTTCACCCCAGTCTGAGGCCCTGAGTGCTCTGGAGCAGGTTTTTTTCTCGGTATATTGCTCCGTTCATCTTTGCCTCGATCTTGTCTAGTCTCCCAGTCCCTGCCGCTGAAAGACATCCCCACTGCGTGATGCTGCCACCACCATGCTTTACCGTAGGGATGATGCTAGGTTTCCTCCAGATGTTACGCTTGGTTTTCAGGCCAAAGAGTTCATACTTGGGTTCATCAGAGCAGAGAATCTTGTTTTTAATGGTCTGAGAGTCCTTTATGTGTCTTTTGGCAAACTCCAAGCGGGCTGTCATGTGCCTTTTACTGAGTTGTGACTTCCATCTGGCCACTTCACCAAAAAGGCCTGATTGGTGGAGTGCTGCAGAGATGGTTGTCCTTCTGGAAGGTTCTCCCATCTCCGCAGAGGAACTCTAGAGCTCTGTCAGAGTGACCATCGGGTTCTTGGTCACCTCCCTGACCAAGGCCCTTTTCCCCCGATTGCTCAGTTTGGCCAGGCGGCCAGCTCTAGGAAGAGTCTTGGTGGTTCCAAACTTCTTCCATTTAAGAATGACTGTGTTCTTGGGGATCTTCAATGCTGCAGAAATGTTTTTGTACCCTTCCCAGATCTGTGCCTCTACGGACAATTCCTTTGACCTCATGGCTTGGTTTTTGCACCTTATATAGGCAGGTGTGTGCCTTTCCAAATCATGTCCAATCAATTGATTTTACCACAAGTGGACTATAACTCTATAACTCAAGTTATAGAAACATCTCAGGGATGACCACTGGAAACAGGATGCACCTGAGCTCAATTTCGAGTCGCATAGCAAAAGTACTTCCGTTTTTTTATGTTTAATATATTTGTACAAATTTGAACAAATCTGTTTTCACTTTGTCATTGTGAGTTATTGTGTGTAGATTGATAACGCAAAAATATATTTAATACATTTTAGAATAAGGCTGTAACGTAACGCAATGTGGAAAAAGTCAAGCGGTCGGAATACTTTCCGAATGCACTGTAAATAGCGTATATTTGATGGTCCGAACACATTCTGTCCATTATCAACAAGAATGGCAGAAAATAGTCAAGACAACTAGCTTAATCGAGCCTCTGCCATGTATATCTTAATACTTTCTGAATGCACTGTAGGCACCATTGACTTGCATCGATTGCCCTAGGGGCATTTTGCCCCCACTGGATTTTGCCCCAAATTATACTATTATATTAAAAATCCAAATTCTCTCTTATTATTTAATTATGTAAGCAATAAGGCATAAGGGGGGGTGATATATGGTCAATATACCATGGCTAAGGGCTGTTCTTAGGTACTACGCAATGCAGCCCTTAAGAGGTGGTATATTGGGCATATACCACAAACCCCTGAGGTGCCTTATTGCTAGTATAAACTGGTTACCAATGCAATTAAAACAGTAAAACATGTTTTTTTGTCATACCCGTGGTATACGGTCTGCTATACCATGGCTTTCAGCCAATCAGCATCCAGGAGCCAAACTACCTGCTTTATAATTATCTTTAGGCTCCCCTACTGGTATGTATTTGTTTTTTTACATGTATAGATCTAACATTTCTTAAAATTGACAGAAAACAGAATATCATATTATAGACTGAATAAAAATCTAAACGTAATATGCAACAATTTCAAAGATTTTACAATTACAGTTCATATAAGGAAACCAGTCAATTGAAATAAATTCATTAGGCCTTAATCTATAGATTTCACATGACTGGGAATACAGATCTGTTGGTCACAGATACCCCCAAAGAAAGGTAGGGGCGTGGATCAGAAAACCAGTCAGTATCTGGTGTGACCACCATTTGCCTCATGCAGCGCAACACATCACCTTCGCATAGAGTTGATGAGGCTGTTGATCGTGGCCTGTGGAATGTTGTCCCACTCCTCTTCAATGGCTGTGCGAAGTTGCTGGATTTTGGAGGGAACTGGAACATGCTGTCCAAACATGCTCAATGGGTGACATGTCTGGTGAGTATGCAGGCCATGGACGAACTGGGACATTTTCAGCTTCCAGAAATTGTGTACAGATGGGGGCAACATTATCAAGCTGAAACATGAGGAGATGGAGGCAGATGAATGGCACGACAATGGGCCTCAGGATCTCATTATGGTATCTCTGTCAATTCAAATTGCCATTGATAAAATGTAATTGTGTTCCTTGTCCGTAGCTTATGCCTGGCCATACCATAACCCCACCGCCACTATGGGGCACTCTGTTCACAACGTTGCCATCAACAAACCACTCACCCACACAACGCCATGTACACCGTTCGCCATCTGCTCGGTACAGTTGAAACTGGATTCGTCCGTGAAGAGCACACTTCTCCAGCGTGCCAGTGTTCATCGAAGGTGAGCATTATTCTCTAAAACGACAATGAAGGCGGCTTATGGTAGAGAAATGAACATTCAATTCTCTGGCAACAGCTCTGGTGGACATTACTGCAGTCAGCATGCCAATTACACGCTCCCTCAAAACTTGAGACATCCATTGTGTTGTGTGACAAAACTGCACATTTTAGAGTGGCCTTTTGTTATCCCCAGAAGAAGGTGCACCTGTGTAATGTTATTGATATTCCACACGTGTCAGGTGAATGGAGTATTTTGGCAAAGGAGAAATGCTCACTAACAGTGATTTAAATACATTTGTGCACAAAATTCAAGAGAAATACACTGTATGTTAAAAAAAAAATTCAGCTCATGAAACATGTGACCAACATTTTACATGTTGCATTACATTTTGTAGTCTGTCATTTGGAAAACATTTAACACAGTGTAAATTGCTGTGGAAGTGCAATAAAACCAGCGAGCTGTGACAAATTACTCTTAGCAAAAACGTTTCAGACTAACAAGCTGCTTTGCCAAAGTTAGCCAATCTTTTGTTTAGACAGCAGCACAAATAGGGAAAATGTGAATCATGAAATACGCACCAAATCCAAAATGCACATAGCTCAGTATTTTCCAGTAAGATATACACCCATGGAAAGAAATCAAACATACTGAGACAAAAACCCAGTTACTACTAGGTTCCTCTTTGCAGTTTCAAGCTTCCACACCTTGTCATTGGTGGGCTTAGAACCGCTGTTGTCATGGCTCTGTGGTGTGGAATGGCTGGGCCAGGCTTTGTTGCAATGCATATTATCACGTGTGACACTTTGAAGTTTCTTCACCCCTGTGATTTCGAGACTGGTGATGCAAGCCTGGCGAATTGCACACAGATGTGCGGAAATTGGTCACATATTTTGGCCGTTATCTACTTCGCAAAAAAGCTGAGAAAGTTCAACTGTTATAATAGATTGCGGAGACCTGAGGAAAATAAACTTTGGACTGCTATGCTTACAACCCACATGAAGAAAATACTATAGTGTTTTTGCGGACTACTGTATTTACATTGTCTTTGTTTGATTATCTTTGACATAGAAGGTTTCACGTACAGAAGAAATAATAAAAGAGTACATTTTCCATAACCTGTAGGTAGAACTGGGGCCTGACCAGATAGCTCAGCACTTCTGCTGTTTTATATAACATTTAGAGAACACAATATATTAAGTATATTTGGCATGAAGGTTTCTCATTGATGGGTGGCACAAATTACGGTATGGGGAGGGGAATGGTATATGTAAATTAAATATGGTAGCATTGACTATAGTTTAAAAAGTGTAGTGTTTATGCGGACTGTCGTGTTTTTGCAGACATTATTATAGTTTTTACTACAGTATTATCTGCAAAAAACACTGTAATATTTACTATAGTATTTTACAGTATACTAAAACATTATATAGTAAGTACTACACATGATCGAGGGATATTACAGTGTGTAGTATAATATTCTATAGTATACTACAGTCTACAATAGAATTATATCGTAAGTACTGTAGTATTCTATTGTAAACGGTAGTATTTCATGTGGGAGGGTGGCAACAACAGCAGTTTTCCAAACAGCAGTAGTCCCAAAGTAGTGATCGGAAATGCAACACAGAAAAGCTAGCTCAGTGCAGTTATTAATCTTATCACTATTGCAATTGCCTCACTGCAATTGAAAGGGACAATACAAGTTTTTCCTATATTTTCAGACCTCACTAATGATCTTCTGTTTAAATAAATCCATGTGCCAGGCCATTTGTTTTGTACATCCAGCTATATAGCACAACCCAAAATAAATGGAAAAGATAAGCATTAAAAACCTGGAAATAATATGGTGCTTATCTTTTCAACTCAGATGGGTTTGCAGCGGGGGGAAAAGGTGGTTTGAAAATATTCAAGAAACTTTGATTTTGGAGTGTAATGTCCCACTAACTAGATACATCTGCATAGATAAGTAACTGGCATGTTCTCATATCCTGTTTTGTTGAGAATCTTGAATGGCACCATCCATCTGGAAGTCATAGAGGAAATTTGTAGCAAGGACTTGATCAACTGCTATCATATGGGTCACCGACTTGATATAAGGCTGGTAGGCCCAACTAAACAGTTTCACATGTCTCCGGCAGAGATTCTCCGTTGCGCATCAGTCGTCTGAGCAATTTTACCAATGGGGCTATGGAAGGAAATATGTGGGTGAGGCAAAATTCTCTCACTGACTTTATATCTAGTGATGGATTAATGTGTTGACAATCATCAGTGTGCTTTGGGAACCAGCACACCGCTGTGGATTGACTAATATGGACTCATGACCAAAAAGTCAAGAGTTCAAATGTTGGTTAGGAAAATGTTACAATCTAAAAAAAGGCTGGGTTAAAAACAACCCAATCTGGGTAAATATTGGACAGAACACATGTTGGATTATTTTTGGCTCACAAACAACCTATTGCTTTCTTTAAATGTGGCTGCTGAGGCTGGGTTATTGAGCTATGAGCCACTGGGTCAGATCAGAAAACTGGATGCATGGCTTAGTAGGGGCGTGGCTTTCATGTAGTTATTTTTGGCCACCCGTGAGAGTAAGTGTCAATATGCTCTGTTTTATGGTCAACACATTCAAATCTAATATTATTATGTTATATGTTACTGTAAAAAATTATCACATTCCTTGTGTATGATCATATATTTTGATACATTGAATGTTAATATTGTGACACTATGTTATACATTTTGTACCTTCTGTTTCAGGAAGTGATGTCACTGAGTACTGCCCCTGAGTACAAATGTATTTACATCACTGTTAGTGAGCATTTCTTCTTTGCCAAGACAATCCATCCACTTGACAGGTATGCCATATCAAGAAGCTGATTAAACAGCATGAGCATTACAGAGGAGTCCTTTATGCTGGGGACAATAAAAGGCCACTCTAAAATGTGCAGTTTTGTCACACAACACAATGCCAACGATGTCTCAAGTTTGAAGGGAGCTTGCAATTGGCATGCTGACTGCAGAAATGTTCACCACAGCTGTTGGCAGAGAAGGAATGTTAATTTCTCTACCATAAGCCACCTCCAATGTTGTTTTAAAGAATTGGCAGTACTTCCAAACGGCCACACAACCGCAGACCACGTGTAACCATGCCAGCCCCGACCTCCCCATCCGACTTCTTCACCTGCAGGATCGTCTGAGACCAGCCACACGCCACCTGGAAAGCTGATGAAACTGAGGAGTATTTATGTCTGTAATAAAGCCCTTTTGTGGGGAAAAATTCATTCTGATTCATTCTATTGCACCCATGGCTGCAATAATAAATAAATAAATAAAATTCAATAGGCGCTAATCTTTGGATTTCAAATGACTGGGCAGGGGTGCAGTCATGGGTGGGCCTGGGAGGGCATAAGCCCACCCACTGGCTGCACCCTTGCCCAGTCATGTGAAATCCATAGATTAGCGCCTATTGAATTTATTTTAATTGACTGATTTTCTCATATGAACTGTAACTTGTTGAAATGGTTGCATGTTGAGTTTAAATATTTTTTCAGTATAAATATTTTGTCATTTGTATCAAACTGGGCTGAACTACACTCCAATGTTTTTTGTAACAAGATGCTTTCGAGAGCTGTAATTTTTATTTTCTAAATACAAAATACTTTTCTATACCATTTATTATACCGGTTCATCATTGTGTGCCCCCCTTTCACCCTGCATTGGTATCCGAAGTCTGATGGCACTATGGTAAGAGTGTCTGCTAAATGACTAAATATCAATGTATATGTAAAAATTAACAATTGCAAAGCATGCTGAGAATTATTCTTATGAGCTCCTCCCCAAAACAAGGCAAAAATAATAACACTCAGTGTGCTTTGCAACTCATTTTGGTATGTTAATTTTAACATGTACATTTTGGTCATTTAGCAGAAACTCTTATCCAGAGTGACTTACAGTCAGTGTGTTCAACTAAGGAAGATTAACAACAACATATCACAGTCATAGCAAATAAAACGTTTCCAGACCTGTTACTGAGAATGTTGTTGCCGTTTGGGCCAGCTACTTTTAAAATACTAAATACTGTTGAAGTCGGAAGTTTACATACACCTTAGCCAAATACATGTACATTTAAACTCAGTTTTTCACAATTCCTGACATTTAATCCTAGTAAGGAGTCCCTGTCTTAGGTCAGTTAGGCTCACCACTTTATTTTAAGAATGTGAAATGTCAGAATAATAGTAGAGAGAATGATGTATTTCAGCTTTTATTTCTTTCATCACAATTCCAGTGGGTCAGAAGTTTACATCCACTCAATTAGTATTTGGTAGCATTGCCTTTAAATAGTTTAACTTGGGTCAGACGTTTCGGGTGGCTTTCCACAAGCTTCCCACATTAATCACACAATAAGTTGGGTGAATTTGGGCCCATTCCTCCTGACAGAGCTGGTGTAACTGAGTCAGGTGCCTTGCTCGGAGTCAGGCCTCCTTGCTCGCACACACACTTTTCAGTTCTGCGAATGGCCACTACAATACCTTGACTTTGTTGTCCTTAAATCATTTTGCCACAACTTTGGAAGTATGCTTGGGGTCATTGTCCATTTGGAAGACCCATTTGCGACCAAGCTTTAACTTCCTGACTGATGTCTTGAGATGTTACTTCAACATATCCGCATAATTTTCGTTCCTCATGATGCCATCTATTTTGTGAAGTGCACCAGTCCCTCCTGCAGCAAAGCACCTCCACAACATGTTCCTGCCACCTCCGTGCTTCCCTGTTGGGATGGTGTTCTTAGGCTTGCAAGCCTCTCCCTTTTTCCTCCAAACATAACGATGGTCTTTATCGCCAAACAGTTCTATTTTTGTTTCATCAGACCAGAGGACATTTCTCCAAAAAGTATGAACTTTGTCCCCATGTGCAGTTGCAAACCGTAGTCTGGCTTTTCTATGATGGTTTTGGAGCAGTGGCTTCTTCCTTGCTGAGTGAACTTTCAGGTTATGTCGATATAGGACTCGTTTTACTGTGGATATAGATACTTTTATACCTGTTTCCTGCAACATCTTCACAAGATCCTTTGCTGTTGTTTTGGGATTGATTTGCACTTTTCACACCAAAGTACGCTCATCTCTAGGAGACAGAACGTGTCTCCTTCCTGAGTGGTATGAAGGCTACGTGGTCCCATGGTGTTTATACTTGCATACTATTGTTTGTACAGATGAATGTGGTACCTTCAGGCGTTTGGAAATTGCGTTTGGAAAGGATGAATCAGACTCGTGGAGGTCTACAATTTTTTCTGAGGTATTAAAACAAGTTTTAATGACTCCAACCTAAGTGTATGTAAACTTCCGACTTCATCTGTACATTTATTTTAATTCAAGACATCTCAAAATGCAAATATTTTGTAGTTTATTTTGATAAATTGATCTTAATGGTATTCTGTAATTGTATTTTGCAATTATTTTTACATTTTTGCCCGTCCCTGCCTACAGTAATGTATCCCTTTCCTTGTGGTATATAGCTGGGAAACATTTGCTATGTCCAATCAACACAATTCAGGAAAGGAAAAGGGTTCCTCATCAAGTAACTGAGACAAAATTCATCAAGAGGATGGGGAGAAGAAATCCTTTTGATGCACAAAACAAGCTGTTTGTTTGATCTTATTCATAATCTGGCCCTGCGAATGAAATGAAATGCTTAGTGAGATGAAGTCTCCAGTCACTTCATTAATCCTCATGGTTCTTAATACAGTTTCTGAGAGAGCAGCCGAGTTGAAGTAAACGTGTTGACCATAAATCATATCGTATCTTCGCAAATCCTTATGAACAACATAGCTGTACACTGTTAGATGTTTTTGTAATTTTATCAGTAACTTACTGTATTAATCAACAGTATGATTCTGTATAAACTGAATACAGTAGATTACTGTAGAATGCACAGTAAAATACTGTATATTTGTACGACAGCACACTAACACCTATCTGTAATTTCAACAGTAAAACACTGTAGAATGCATAGTAAAATACAGTAAATATGTTTAACAGTGTTAGTTATGACACATTTTGAGAAAGTGTTGTGGGTGGGGAAATAGTCCCTGGCTCACTAACGTATTTTAAGGCATGCCTTGTAAGAGGCTATATTTGTTGCACCTGTGAGTGAGAATACTATACCCCCACAGAAAATAGTAATATACTGTACGTTTGTAACCTGGGAGTCGGGATGCAAGTTCAGGGAGTGGACCATTTAATAAACAAATGAACAAAACAAGAAACAATAACACCTGAGGAAAGAACCAAGGGGAGTGACAGATAAAGGGAAGATAATCAAGGAGGGGATAGAGTCCAGGTGAGTGTCAAGAAGCACAGGTGCGTGAGACGATGGTGACAGGTGTGCTGGATAATCAGCAGCCTGATGACCTAGAGGCCGGAGATGGCGCATACGTGACAATTTTATGGATTCTCCAAACTCAACAGTAAATTACTGGCCAATTGCTGCCAGTAATGTACTGTAATTCAAAATACAGTACCATACCGCCTTATTGGAGCTACAAAAATCATTCTCACTCGTTAACATATTTTGAAGAGTCTTGTAAGAGGCTATATTTGATGCACCCATTATGTGGTAGTGGTTTCCTAACAATTAAATATAGGGGACAGAGCAGAGTGACAGCAATTCTCAAACCTTTAATGGTTCGTCATGTCCATTTGATCTGGTTTGCTATGTAGTCACTGTCAGTTTAGAGGACTTTGTGAAGGCCTGAAGTGCAAGTGATATTAAACACCAAATGTAAACTGGTATGCTGTAATGTATAATACAATATTCACTACTAGCAATTGCTGATTTTATGTTCACTACAATTCAACTACAAAGTGCTGTTTTGCTATATATTTTGTTTACAGCATACTGTAAATTATGGTGCATTGTGGAGAATTATTGCGGAAGGAGAATCTCTGGCTCATTAACATATTTTAAGTCATGCCTTGTACAGTAAGTGGGTCATGTAACAATTTAAGTGATATGTGGTAGTAGTTCCCTAATAATTGAACAGATCAGAGTGGTAATGGGTATTAAACCTTTTCATAGTTGAATATTTACTCATATCCAATTAATCTGTTTTGCCCTGTAGTCAATACAATTTTAGAAGCCTTTATTTATGAGGCTAGAAGTGCAAGACATATAAAACACCCAGTATTCATAATTATGCTTTAATTTTTAAAGACAACCTGCTTGCGCTAATCCCTTGTAAGTAAAATACTGTAGAAATAATTTTCTTACAGTTAATTGTCACTTTTACTGTATTGTACTGTGATTCATTGCTCTGGCATCAAGTTACTGTGAATATCTCAGTATTGTATTGGGGCTCCCGAGTGGTGCAGCGGTCTAAGGCACTGCATCTCAGTGCTAGAGGCATCTCTACAGACCCTGGTTCTATTCCAGGCTGTATCACAACCTGCCATGATTGGGAGTCCCATAGGGCTGTGTACTATTGGCCCAGTGTCGTTAGGGTTTGGCCGGGCTAGGGCGTCATTGTAAAGAAGAATTTGTTCATAACTGACTTGCCTAGTTAAATTAAGTTTATAAAAATATATATATATATTTTTTAAACTATCCAACAAGATATCTTGTTGTAATTACAATCACAATGAAGACCAATGTATCCTTAACACTTTCCTTTTTTTAAACTAGGCAAGTCAGTTAAGAACAAATTCTTACTTACAATGTCAGCTAACCCTGGCCAAACCCTAACGATGCTGGGAAAATTGTGCACTGGCGTATGGGACTCCCAATCACAGGCAGTTGTGATATAGCCTGCAATCAAACCAGGGTCTGTAGTGAAGCCTCTAGCACTAAGATGCAGTGCCTTAGACCGCTGCGCCACTCAGGAGACTGGCAGCTCCTTACAGACTGACAGCTCCTTGCAGACTGGCAGCTCCTTGCAGACTGGCAGCTCCTTGCAGACTGGCAGCTCCGTGCAGACTGGCAGCTCCGTGCAGACTGGCAGCTTCTTGCAGACTGGCAGCTCCTTGCAGACTGACAGCTCTGGCTGCTCCATGCAGACTGACAGCTCTGGCTGCTCCATGTAGACTGACAGCTCTGGCTGCTCCATGCAGACCAACAGCTCTGGCTGCGCTGAACAGGCGGGAGACTCCAGCAGCGCTGTAGAGGAGGAAGCCTCTGGCTGCGCTGAACAGGCGGGAGACTCCGACAGCGCTGGAGAGGCGGGAGACTCCGACAGCGCAGGAGAGGCGAGGCGCACTGTAGGCCTGATGCGTGGTGCTGGCACTGGTGGTACTGAACCGAGGACACACACAGGAAGCCTGGTGCGGGGAGCTGCTACCGGAGGGCTGGGGTGTGGAGGTGGTACTGGATAGACCGGACCGTGCGGGCGCATTGGAGCTCTTGAGCACCGAGCCTGCCCAACCTTACCTGGTTGAATACTCTCGGTCGCCCTGCCAGTGCGGGGAGGTGGAATAGCCCGCACTGGGCTATGCAGGCGAACCGGAGACACCGAGCGCAAGGCTGGTGCCATGTAAGCCGGCCCAAGGAGACGCACTGGGGACCAGATGCGTAGAGCCGGCTTCATAGCATTTGGCTCGACGCTCAATCTAGCCCAGGCCGATACGCGGAGCTGGAATATACCGCACCGGGGGACACCGTGCCTGCCCGGTCTCTCTAGCCCCCCGGTAACCACAGGAAGTTAGCGTAGGTCTCCTACCTAGCGTAGCCCTACTCCCTGTGAGCCCCCATCCCCAATAATTTTTTTGGGCTGACTCTCGGGCTTCCATCCGGTACGCCGTGCTGCCTCCTCATACCTGCGCCTCTCAGCTTTCGCCGCCTCCAGTTCTTCCTTGGGGCGGCGATATTCTCCAGGCTGAGCCCAGGGTCCTTTACCGTCCAGTTCGTCCTCCCATGTCCATTTCTCCAGGTGGTGCAGCCTCTCCCACTGCAGTTGCTGCTGCTCCTGCTGCCTCTGTTGCCTCTCCTGTGGCTCCTGCCTGTTGACACGCTGCTTGGTCCGTTTGTGGTGGGTGATTCTGTAACGTGTGATGGAGAGTCGGACCAAACCGCAGCGTGTAGATTGCAATCCATGTTTAATCAATAAACGTAAACACGAATTAACACAAAACACTACAAAACAAATAAACGTAACGAAAACCGAAACAGCCTATACTTGTCAACTAACACAGCGACAGGAACAAAGACACTAAGGACAATCACCCACGACAAACTCAAAGAATATGGCTGCCTAAATATGGTTCCCAATCAGAGAAAACAATAAACACCTGCCTCTGATTGAGAACCACTCCAGACAGCCATAGACTTAGCTTGATACCCCACTAAGCTACAATCCCAATACCAACACCAAAACCCCAAGACAAAACACACCACAATACAAAAACCCCATGACACACCCTGGCCTGACCCAATACATAAAGATAAACACAAAATACTTCGACCAGGGCGTGACAATTTCTTAGTTTTGATATCTTCACTATTATTCTACAATGGAGAAAATAGTACAAATAAAGACAAACCCTTGAATGAGTAGGTGTGTCCAAACTTTTGACTGGTACTGTACATTAATTTGCTTTTACGAGCCCCCCTCCTGTAAAGCTTTTTTGTTAAGGAAAAAAACATCTACTACCGACCCTTGATGCTGTATTCAAATAACGCATATCTGACGAAGTGGATGATTATAATAATGCAAATAAAACATTGTGAATGTAAGTGTAGCCTACACAATTTACGGGATGTTTTTGGTCTAACAGTACGTTTTACTATGCTGTTGTATTCGCTATTTTAGAACCTATGTAAAATACTAATTCATTATTAAATGATCTTGCGAGGCATTGATTAAGCTTTGATGCCAACTTTATTTGTTTAGTTTAGTTTATTTGGATCCCCTTTAGCTACTGCTCATGGAGCAGCTACTCTTCCTGAGGTCCACGTTAAACGAGCACCATTCTGAGATGTGGCGACACTGGCAGCACTGCACCTCTGTGTAGCGGTAGCCTATGTGTCGGTCTGCAAGAGGGATTCCAAGAAGTTCCTCATTAAATATATTTGTAATATTAATTTACAAGGTTTTGGCTGAACTTCCCTTCACAACACACTATCACAACAAATGCAATTCTACATTTCAAAGGGGAAAAAACAACATCTCACCTGGGATTTGGACTTGCTGCGTATGGTGAAAAGTACTAGAAGTTAGTCTAGCTACACTTTGAGCTAATTATCCAGTATACATTTCTTGTGTGTTGTAGTAATTTTATGTATTGTAGTAATTCTGTTAAAGAGGCTTTTATGAACAAGCGTTGGATCATGTCCAACTACGTTGATGATTTTAATTGGCTGCTGATTAAACTAACATTTTTACTTTTTCTAATGTTTGCAAGTATGGCCCTGAAGTGAGAAAGGCCTTGTTGTTTTTCTTTACAGCCCCAGAGGATTCGCATCCACTGTGTAGCACTTACCTTTCTTATTTCTACCCATATGCTCTATGCTGCCATTTCAATCCAGCTATTGATTTGATTATAACCCACTCGGGCATCAATAACTTTCTCATGGGTGCTTTTTTCCTGTGGTGAGAGTTGCTCATCAGCATACAAGCAGTCCAGCAGCTCTCTGCGAAGCTGACACAGTTAGCAGGATACGCTCTTCTTGGTTCCTTCATGTTCCTGCAATATGGATAACACTACCACTGGGACATCGCCATTACCACGCTTTAGTCTAGGTTGAAAATATACAGGTGCAAGACAACATAACAATTCAAGTAGCAACGCTGGTACCATTTTTGCAAAGAGTTATGGGATATTACAATCCCGCTCTCTTAACCTTTTCCATCTTCAACCAGAGCTTTAGTCGGGCTGTGTTAGCTCTGCAGCAGGTGGCAGCTGGCTTCATTTACCCACTCCGCTCCATCCAAATACATCTGTTTAACCCTTTCTCTGACCCCTGATTCTCGATGCAAGCTAGTAACAACGAGGTGCTCTTATGGGATACCTTTGATGTTACCCAGTCACCCCTGAGGGCAGTTCTTGAAAATGTGTCACCCAAAACATTCACCCCCCCCCACATAGGTTGATCAATAACGTTGGGAGACTTGAACAGGTCTCGCTTGCTAAATAGATTTTATCTAAATGGGAATAACCTTTACAAATAAAGGTTAAATGACAACTAAGTACTGACCAAACACTCACTGTATTTCTGTTTCTGTGACTCTTAAACAAAAGACACTGTACTGTTTGGTGGTTTGAATCATGGCTGGAAAGGGTTGGATTTGAAACAATCACAAGGCTGTACTCAAAGGGCGGTAGAGGAGAAAAGAGTAGGTGGAGAAGGGCTAGCCTCACATAAAGGACTCGAGTGTAATAAGTATTGGTTCCTCTGTCGCTTTAAAGGGCTGGGGACCCAGACTATTGCACTCCCATAGTTAATGAACCTGAGAGATTCACAGGGACTTATTATTTTCTCATTTTTGAGAGAGCAGTTCATGTAGTGTACTAGTTATTGTTTTGTTAGCTGGAGAGTCCATTTCCACACTGCCATAAGAGGGTTGCTGGATTTCGATAGGGAGAGGCCAGCTGCATTGGCTGTGGAACCATTTTTATCCGGTGGGAAAATAAATCCCTCAAATGAAAAAACTCAAAATTGGCACAAATGATGTTTTCTTTGGCCTCAAATGATCAATGAGTAAAGATTTGTTGCAGAATATTGATATCACTTTGTGACCCATAAATTCTCATTTTCATAGACAAATGTGCTAATATTATAGTCCTGATGGATTAATGTTGCTGTTCTTGGCTTTTCCCTTGGGAAGTCCATACATACACTATCCTAGCCTTTAGTTTCCATTTACAGTGCATTTGGAAAGTAGTCGGACCCCTTGACCTTTTCCACATTTTGTTACATTACAGCCTTATTCTGAAATGTATTAAATATATTTTTTTCACATCAATCTACACACAATACCCCATAATGACAAAGTGAAAATAGGTTTTTATACATTTTACAAATGTATTAAAAATAAAAAACTGAAATATCACATTTGTATAAGTGTCCAGAATCCTTAATCAGGTCTTCTTGGGTATCACGCTACAAGCTTGGCACACCTGTATTTAGGGAGTTTCTCCCATTCTTTGCAGATCTCTCAAGCTCTGCCAGGTTGGATGGGGAGCATCACTGAACAGCTATTTTCAGGTCTCTCCAGACCTCAACACCATCCTGTCTCGAGCTCTACGGACACTTCATTCGACCTCGTAGCTTGGTGTTTGCGCTGACATGCACTGGAAACTGTGGAACCTTATATAGACAGGTGTGTGCCTTTCCAAATCATGTCCAATCAATTTAATTTACCATAGGTAGACTCCAATCAAGTTGTAGAAACATCTCAAGGATGATCAATATAAACAGGATGCACCTGAGCTCAGTTTCGAGTCTCATAGCAAAGTCTGAATTGTTATGTAAATAGGGTATTTCAGTTATTTATTTTGTATTCATTTGCAAACATTTCTAAAAACCTTTTTTGCTTTGTGATTATGGAGTATTGTGTGTAGATTGATGTGGAAAAACATTTATTTAATCTGTTTTAGAATCAGGCTGTAACATAACAACGTAAAAAAAGTTAAGGGGTCTGAATACTTTCCGAATGCACTGTACATCCAGTAATGCCGAGTTCAGTTGTTTGAATTTCCCCAACAAATAAAGTAAAGAAAAAATGTTGCCAAATCTGATTTTAGCAAATTAGGTTTTCATTACCTAAGTTTCTAAGAGTGATCTATGGCCTTTAGAAATATCCCAGAATATTAGTATAATGTTCCCTCTAAAGTAATGTGTCCAAATTAATGTTATGATAAGGTTTGGATTGATTCAATCAAAATCACATAGTTCCTGCTCTGCAGCACACAAACAGATTCATGTGGTGAATGTATTTCCATGATTTATCTTATGGGAATATTTTTGCATTGTTCATTCAAGAGTTGGCTGTGCCAATTCAACTTTAAAGTGTAGTAAAATTCCATACAGGTGAAATCATTGTACTCCTGTGCCCTCCCAGCATTAACATATCAGTGCTCCACCATCCCTGCTTACATTTCACTACATCTGGTCCACTTGTCTCTTGGAGACCGCTCCCTCATTTAAACCATTCTCGCTGTACTTTTTATGGTGATGGCTCAGCTACATTTTGGGGAGTAGCCAAGAGATACTTTCCCCTAATCTTGTCATATCCGCCGCGTGACATTCCTTGCTTCCTGACCTGGCTTTCCTCACCGGGGATGAAGCCTCCCGTCCAGCCTCCCGAAATAAAATATTAGCCATCAGGGATGGGAATCTGTTCTTGCATGGACACATACCTTCACTTGGATACATCTGTACTGTAGAGGGACAACGTTTTTCAGAGAACCAGATATAGAACATATCTCGGAAGTGAGGCATCACAGGACAGTTCACACCCCTCCCCCTGCCTTACACCCTCTGAACTGTCTCAATGTCAGCTCACAGTTTATAGAGGCTTGGGATAGATCATCTGAAATTCAAATGCCTGAAGGAAAGGAGTTGCAGCTCTATCGTTCTCCATGGACTTTGCAGACCCATTCTGTCTCTCCACATTTGATCAAATTTGTCACAGGTCATATTTTCAGGTGAGAAAATAGCTGAAAGATTTAGCTGCATTTTCCCTGTCAGTATAACCTCATGGGCCAGTTGTTCTACTCGCAGCCGATTTAGGAGCGGTGGGTTTAGGTGGCCCCTCTGGGCAAATAAACTAAGAGCTGAAAAGATAGCAGAGAAAATATACTGATAGCTCAACCTCTGAACTTTTCACCTTTATCTAATCTGACATACTTGTTACCTGAAGGTATGGTCATTGAGTCTGCCTTTGACATAACCTGATATTCAGCATGTCTATATTTTCCAGAGGGTTCAAACTCCGATGATAAGGATGACAGACACAGTACTATTCAGAATACGTGTCGTGACTTATGTGGCCTTTCGTTTGTGCCCTCAGGAAAATGTTTCAGAAACATTGAATATTGTCTGTTATTTACTGTGCAGACTACTACTTGGTTTCACGTTACAGGAATTCAAGACTTCAGAGACAAAACCAGGACTCTTGGCTGCACTGAAACTCTGACTCCCTTTAATTAAGCACTGGCCTCAGAGCAAGTGGAAACTTGTCATCCCAAAATTAATGGATTCCTGTATGAAAGCCTGCTCCTAAATTTAGAAGCATTATATATGGCTGCTATTTGTTTTTATTTCCCAAGGAGCTGGCGTCAGCCAATGGGAGAGAGGCGCCAGACATCACAAAGCCGCCTTTGTTTTTGCGAGATGGTAGCTAGATTGTCGCAGGCCAAGGCCAATATTAATGTGAATATCCTTGTAAACCCTGATTGCCCCCACAATGAAAAGGCTGTCTACAAGCTGGGAAACAGAAGGATTATCGGAAATCCTCTAATTGAGTAGAACTTCAGACTTGTGGAGATGGCAGGACAGGTGGAGACCGGCATGGAGCTTCTGCAGACTTAATCCAGCCCCTAGGGAGCGATTAGCCAAGTGTGGAGAGAGACCTGCCTCAACACAGGTGGAAAATGCCAGGGAACTGAAAAATGTTACACCCTGCTGTACTAAATGCAATCAACTTTGAAGGTAATTACAACATTGTTTATTTCAAGAGTGCAGTTGGAGATGACTGAGCTCACTCTTTCTTTAGCAAGTCACATTTAACACATCGGCCATCCTTCAAGCTCTGAGGAAACAATGTCCCTCACTCCTTTTTTGCCAGTTCACTATCGTTCAACATACAATACTCAGGGACTGCCCATGTGGGTGCACAGAAAGGTGTTACTTTTGATCTTTGTCTTCAATTTAGATAAATGAGGATAAATGAGGACAATACATTTAACAAATGTATCAAATAAAGCACAGGGGATTATTGTAAATGATGTCATCAATCTATCATCTATCAAGTTTTCCCTCATCTTTTATTTGACTTGACAAAGGTTGGACAGAGAAAGGACTTATTCATTTGGTGTGTGGCTGACCTGGAACATAAAAAGGTACTGGCAACTGTCGGAACTCACTGAGCCAAAATCCTGCCTTTGTTGGGTGACGTGGACATCTATAAGTACCTAGGTGTCTGGCTAGACTGCAAACTCTCCTTCCAGACTCACATCAAACATCTCCAATCGAAAATCAAATCAAGAGTCGGCTTTCTATTCCGCAACAAAGCCTCCTTCACTCACGCCGCCAAGCTTACCCTAGTAAAACTGACTATCCTACCGATCCTCGACTTCGGCGATGTCATCTACAAAATGGCTTCCAACACTCTACTCAGCAAACTGGATGCAGTCTATCACAGTGCCTTCAGTTTTGTCACTAAAGCACCTTATACCACCCACCACTGCGACTTGTATGCTCTAGTCGGGTGGCCCTCACTACCAGACCCACTGGCTCCAGGTCATCTACAAGTCCATGCTAGGTAAAGCTCCGCCTTATCTCAGTTCACTGGTCACGATGGCAACACCCATCCGTAGCACGCGCTCCAGCAGGTGTATCTCACTGATCATCCCTAAAGCCAACACTTCATTTGGCCGCCTTTCGTTCCAGTACTCTGCTGCCTGTGACTGGAACGAACTGCAAAAATCGCTGAAGTTGGAGACTTTTATCTCCCTCACCAACTTCAAACATCAGCTATGATCGCTGCAGCTGTACATAGTCAATTGGTAAATAGCCCACCCATTTTCACCTACCTCATTCCCATACTGTTTTTATACTGTTTTTTATTTATTTACTTTTCTGCTCTTTTGCACACCAATATCTCTACCTGTACATGACCATCTGATCATTTATCACTCCAGTGTTAATCTGTAAAATTGTATTATTCGCCTACCTCCTCATGCCTTTTGCACACATTGTATATAGACTGCCCATTTTTTTCTACTGTGTTATTGACTTGTTAATTGTTTACTCCATGTGTAACTCTGTGTTGTCTGTTCACACTGCTATGCTTTATCTTTGGCCAGGTCGCAGTTGCAAATGAGAACTTGTTCTCAACTAGCCTACCTGGTTAAATAAAGGTGAAATTAAAACAAATAAAAAAAATAAACGTTTCTCAATTTTCACTCTAATGGGTTGTCCTGAAAACTTGCAGTTTTCAAAAAAATTCGGAGCACACTCTGTCCCTTTAATTAATCAGTTCACCTTTTTGATTCTCCATCCTTTTCTCTGTGCAGTGATAGTCAATGCTCTTTATCTTTGACAATGTATGGTGGTGGAAAAGGTGTGCATTACTAGAGCAGTTAAAATGTCATCTTCCCTATCTATATTGGAATGTCTGTCGAGATTGCCAGGATAGCCATCGAAGGTTTTTTTTTTTTTGTTCTTTGCCGAGACCCCCATGATTTGATGGTGTTTGACTACACCGGTTTTGCGCCCCCTCTGGCTCGTGCGGTGGAAGAGCTCTTCGTGGGCTATACTCAGCCTTGTCTCAGGGTAGGAAGTTGGCGGTCTGTTGATATCCCTCTAGTGGTGTCGGGGCTGTGCTTTGGCAAAGTGGGTGGGGTTATATCCTGCCTGGTTGGTCCTGTCCGGGGGTATTGTCTGACGGGGCCACAATGTCTCCTGACCCACCAGTCACAGTATCCAGTATCTATGCTGCAATAATCTGTGCCGGGGGGCTAGTCTGTTATATCTGGTGTAATTCTCCTGTCTTATCTGGAGTCCTGTGTGAATTTAGATATGCTCCCTCTAATTCTCCCTCCCCTCCCGGAGGACCTGAGCCCTAGGATCATGCCTCAGGTCGACCTGGCCTGATGACTCCTGGCTGTCCCCACTCCACCCAGTCGTGCTGCTGCTCCAGTTTCAACTGTTCTGCCTGCGTCTAGGGAACCCTGACCTGTTCACCGGATGTGCTACCTTGTCCCGGACCTGCTGTTTTCGGCCTTCTCTCTCTCTCTACCGAACCTGCTGTCTTGACCTCTGAATGCTCAGCTATGAAAAGTAAACTGATATTTACTCCTTAGGTACTGACCTGTTGCACCCTCTACAACCACTGTGATTATTATTTAACTGCTGGTCATCTATGAACTTTTAAACATCTTGAAGAACAATCTGGCCTTAAATGGCCATGTACTCTTATAATTTCCACCCGGTACAGCCAGAAGACGACTGGCCACCCCTTAGAGCCTGGTTCCTCTCTAGGTTTCATCCTAGGTTCCTCCTTTTCTAGGGAGTTTTTCCTAGCCACCGTGCTTCTACACCTGCATTGCTTGCTGTTTGGGGTTTTAGGCTGGGTTTCTGTATAGCACTGTGACATCTGCTGATGTAAAAAAGGGCTTTATAAATAATAGTGATTGATTTGATTGACCTTCATTAAATTCCATTACTTTACATTCATTGGGTGAATGTTTCATGTTCCCCTGCTTTTCACATCCACACTACGTCAATGAGGTGATGTATAATTTGTGTACTCCTCATCTTCTGCACTGCACCACAGGAGGTTTTAGAAGTTTCCTTTTTCACAAACAGACAAACAAAAACGGTTCAATATTTTAGGGCAATACTGTGTAGACTCTACTTGTGGTATGTACAGTAGTGTGATTGACTGGGTACAAAGCTGGTTCTGCAGCACACCACAGGGCTGTGTTATCCCGCTGAGCTAAAGCCTTGGCATCCGCTCGAGGACCTGCCTAGGCATTAGCTCGGGGACGTAACATACGTCTTCAGGTCTACTCATTACATTAGTGTGGTTCACCGTACCATCTACATTACAGTACGAATAATGCACTTCAGAAGAGGTATCAACAGTGAAAGGTATTTTTCTATGAGAATGTTATGAAGTTGCTATTGCATCTGGGAAACTTACTGTAACAGCCACTGTTTGGAATCCTTGAATAAACTTATATAACTCATCATAGATGTCAACTGGAGATTCATGGAACCTCAATCTTTATGACATGCTCATCACATTTGCCAACACTCTCCACTGTTGGCCAGGTGATTCCCATCATGGCAGAAGGCCAGTGATGTTTCCAAACCTAACCACACTGGGAAAATAAATGGAAGCCGGCGGCAACACACTGACAGTTCCAACGAAAGTAATTAGTTCAATGGTTCCTCCTGTTTGCCATTGAAATTGCAACATGCTTTCACTTACCAGTATGCAGGTGGCAATTTCCCCCATTGAAAGGGTTTGGTGGTCAGTGATGCAGGTACTGCAATTCCTTGCTTTTTAAAGACTCGAATTTGTAACACTTTCCAGGAACACTTCATATACAGTTGAAGTCGGAAGTTTACATACACTTAGTCATTAAAACTAGTTTTTCAACCACTCCACAAATTTCTTGTTAACAAACTATTGTTTTGGCAAGTCGGTTAGGATATCTACTTTGTGCATGACACAAGTAATTTTTCTAACAATTGTTTAAAGACAGATTATTTCACTTATAATTCACTGTATCACAATTCCAGTGGGTCAGAAATTTGCATACACTGAATTGACTGTGACTTGAAACAGCTTGGAAAATTCCAGAAAATGATGTCATTTTTTTTTTTTTTTCACCTTTATTCCGCCGGATAGGCAAGTTAAGAACAAGTTCTCATTTACAATTACGAACTGGCTTTAGAAGCTTCTGACATCATTTGAGTCAATTGGAGGTGCACATGTGAATGTATTTCAAGGCCTACCTTCAAACTCAGTGCCTCTTTGCTTGACATCATGGGAAAATCAAAAGAAATCAGCCAAGACCCCAGACAAAATAGACCTCCACAAGTCTGGTTCATCCTTGGGAGCAATTTCCAAACACCTGAAGGCACCACATTCATCTGTACAAACAATAGTACGCAAGTATAAACACCATGGGACCACGCAGCCGCCATACCGCTCAGGAAGGAGATGCACTCTGTCTCCTAGAGATGGACATACTTTGGTGCGAAAAGTGCAAATCAATCCCAGAACAACAGCAAAGGACCCTGTGAAGATGCTGGAGGAAACAGGTACAAAAGTATCTATATCCACAGTAAAAAATTACTCCTATATCGACATAACCTGAAAGGCTGCTCAGCAAGGAAGAAGCCACTGCTCCAAAGCCGCCATAAAAAAAGCCTGACTACGGTTTGCAACTACACATGGTGACAAAGACCGTACTTTTTGGAGAATTGTCCTCTGGTCTGATGAAACAAAAATATAACTGTTTGGCCAAAATGACCATCGTTATGTTTGGAGGAAAAAGGGGGAGGCTTGGAAGCCGAAGAACACCATCCCAACCGTGAAGCACAGGGTGGCAGCATCATGTTGTGGGGGTGCTTTGCTGCAGGAGGGACTGGTGCACTTCACAAAATAGATGGCATCATGAGAGGAAAAGGATGTGGATATATTGAAGCAACATCTCAAGACATCAGTCAGGAAGTTAAAGCTTGGTTGCAAATTGGCCATCACAAAGCCCTAACCTCAAACCTACAGACAATTTGTGGGCAGAACTGAAAAAGCGTATGCGAGCAAGGAGGCCTACAAACCTGACTGTTACACCAGCACTGTCAGGAGGAATGGGCCAAAATTCACCCAACTTATTGTGGGAAACTTGTGGAAGGCTACCCAAAACATTTGACCAAAGTTAAACAATTTAAAGGCAATTCTACCAATACTAATTGAGTGTATGTAAACTTCTGACACACTGGGTTTGTGATGAAAGAAATAAAAGCTTCAATGAATAATTCTCTCTACCATTATTCTGACATTTCACATTCTTATTAAAATAAAGTGGTGATCCTAACTGACCTATGACAGGGAATTTTTACTGGGATTAAATGTCAGGAATTGTGAAAAACTGAATTTACATGTATTTGGCTAAGGTGTATGTAAACTTCTGACTTCAACTGTAAATACATTTCAGCTCTGGACACTTGTTTAAATTGTACCGCTGTTGTGCAATCACAAAATATTGTTTACCGAGATGCCGAATGAAACGCTTTGAACCTTTGATGCGAGCGCAATCTCTTTTTTCCCATAACACATTGGAAATATATAGCCTTACTTGGGAACATGACTAGAGTCTTTCCCTGATTCGTCACCATCATTCACTCAGCACCTTTAAAAAAAACATAAGTGCTTTAAATTAAATGCATTTCCCCTCAAAGAATGCATTCCTACCGATCCTTTTACTCTGGCAAGGTTACATGTAGTGAATGACACGGTCTTGACTGAGAAGTTCTCAGAGTTTTAGATGCAGTTACTTTAGCCAATTAATCTCACTAAGGAATGCAAGGCATTTGGTCGAGAATGCCATACATGAGCACTATATCCCTCCAATCAGGTATTATTGTGCACTTTCCACTTTCATTGCTCATGTGGGATGCATGGTCCTACAAACTATTGAGAGGAGTACTGCTTTGATTCTTTTAAACTTCATTGCTGTTTTCATTGTTGAAAACTTCATAAGTATTAGGCCTGAATAAATGACAGACTGTGTGCATCAAATATTTAGTGTATTTATGCTATTTGATTATCATTGCTATTGATACTTTTGTGCCTATGAGTTAACTTCAACCATATTCCATATCCTTCCATGACTACACTGTAAAATATTTCCTGTAAAATGTACAGGAACTTACTGGCAGCAATTGTCCAGTAAGTTACTGTAATTTATGTTACAGCACAGCTACTGTAATCCATTTTAAGATTATCCATTTACAGTACCGGAAATGTTACTGAAATCTAATTTACGGTATATTAATGGAATTACCCATGCTGTGACATATTACCCAGTGTTCTTTGCAAGTTTACATTTAGATTTTTTTAGCGGGCACTCTTGTCCTTGGTAATTTACAGGATGATTAAAAAAACACATCACAGTCATAGCAAGTAAAAAGTATCCATAACCGTTACTGAAAATGTTGTTGTAGTTAAACAAATCCAAAATATATTTTAGATTCTTCAAAGTAGCCACCCTTTGCCTTGATGACAGCTTTGCACACTCGTGGCACTCTCAACCAACTCCACCTGGAATGTTTTTCCAACAGTCTTGAAGGAGTTCCCACATATGCTGAGCAATTGTTGGCTGCTTCTCCTTCAATCTGCAGTCCAACTCATCCCAAACCATCTCAATTGGGTGGAGGATTGTGGAGGTCAGTTCACCTGATGCAGCACTCCATCACTCTCCCTCTTGGTCAAATAGCCCTTACACAGCCTGGAGGTGTGTTGGGTCATTGTCCTGTTGAAAAATAAAATAGTCCCACTAAGCGCAAACCAGATGGGATGGTGTATCGCTGCAGAATGCTGTGGTAGCCATGCTGGTTAAGTGTGCCTTAAATCTAAATAAATCACAAACAAAGCACCCCACACCACCTCCTCCATGCTTCATGGCGGGAACCACACATGCGGAGATCATCCGTTCACCTACTCTGCATGTTTTCTTTTGTTCTACTGTATGTTTTGTTTATTCCATGTGTAACTCTGTGTTGTTTGTTTCGAATTGCCAAGCTTTATCTTGGCCAGGTCGCAGTTGCAAATGAGAACTTGTTCTCAACTAGCCTACCTGGTTAAATAAAGGTGAAATGTACAAATTAAAAAAAATCTCACAAAGACACGGCGGTTGGAATCAAAAAGCTCACATTTCGACTCATCAGGCCAAAGGACAGATTTCCACCAGTCTAAACAGTTGATGTTGAGATGAGTCTGTTGAACTCTGTTAAGTATTATTTAGGCTGCAATTTCTGAGGCTGGTACCTCAAATGAACTTATCAGCAGAGGTACCTCTGGGTCTTCCTTTCCTGTGACAGTCCTCATGAGAGCTAGTTTCATCATGGGGTTTGATTGTTTTTGCGACTACACTTGAAGAAACTTTCAAAGTTCTTGACATTTTCTAGATTCTGACCTTCATGTCTCAAAGAATGGATTGTCATTTCTCTATGCTTATTTGAGCTGTTCTTGCCATAATATGGACTTGGTCTTTTACCAAATAGGGCTATCTTCTGTATACCACCCTTCCTTGTCACAACACAATTGATTGGCTCAAATGCATTAAGAAGGAAAGAAATTCCACAAATGAACTTTTAACAAGGCACACCTGTTAATTGAAATGTATTCCAAGTGACTACCTCATGAAGCTGGTTGAGAGAGTGCAAAGCTGTCATCAAGGCAAAGGGTGGCTACTTTGAAGAATCTCAAATATAAAATATATTTTTATTTGTTTTACACTTTTTTGGTTACTACATGATTCCATGTGTTATTTCTTAGTTACAATGTAGAAAATAGTAAAACATAAAGAAAAACCCTGGAATGAGTAGATGTGTCCAAACTTTTGACTAGTACTATATGTGAAACAGCTAAGCAAACACGTGTGATTTTGTCATATATGAAAAAACAGCTTTGTCTAACATAAAATTAGTAAGTAACCTAGTCAGGATTGATCATGCAATACCTTGAATTTGGAGGTTTAAATATATCCCTCTGGTGGCCAACTTGACCTATTTTCAAAAATTAAATTTATTGTGGATAGAAAGTTTAAGGCTGATGCAAATTTGTTACAGGAATCAATCACAGCCACCTAGTAAGGTTAGCATAAGGCTAAATGTGGCAGGTTATGTAATGGGAACAGCTAACGTGAAGCCCTTAATCAGGTGCAACTACGTCAACAATTTCAGTTGGCTAATGCTTAAACTAAACATTTTCTCTTGTTCACTAGTATGGCCCCAGTGCCTTTTTCAAGACTGGTCTTGAGACAGACTTTGTTGCAAAAACATTGACGCCAACATTAAACAGTCTCCCTGAGTTCCCTTTATATCCCACTGTCCTCATTTTTCTCTAAACATGTATGGGTAAACATTAAATATGCAGCAAAAAGGAACTCTGGGGACAATTTGCAGCCCACCGTCTGATTTAATGACACCCCCTAAAGTTTCCAACCTTTCCAACTCTTACATACCTCTGTTTCCAATTTGAAAGGAATACAAATATGTTTGAAGGAAAAAGTCTGTCAGTTAATGCTGTTTAGTTAATGAGTCAATGAGCAACTGCTGGAAGCATGCGACTACAGTACAGGCTAAACATGGGTGTAATATACATATTTTTTAGGCCTCCTGACATTTGCCTTGAAAGGAAAACAAAATCACCATTAAGGAACACACGACAAGGCTGTAATAAGGGAGCAGAGACCTTAGTCTCATTAGTCTGTGGATGGTGATCATTAACAGTATGAAGGTTACGTAGATCAGGTAAACAGAGCATTGTCATGCAGCAGCCCGTGAATAAACTGCACACCGGTGCGAGACACGGCATGCCTCAGCCCGCGGAATGTGCACTCCAACCCTGGAGCGACAGCATTTAAAAATAGGGTGTTTCTGAGGAACTCAACCTCCGTCTCCTCCAGCTACACTGCACACCTGTCTGTACACCTCTCCTTTTGTCTAGTCTGTCTCTACACCTCTCTGTCTGTGTGTCTCTAACTCTTCAACTGTTTGTCTGTCTGCACCTGTCTGTCTCTACACCTCGCCGACTGACTGTCTGCACCGGTCTGTCTCTACACCTCTCTGACTGTTTGTCTGTCAGTCTGTCTCCACACTGACAAGAGATTAAGGCCAATAGCGTTGATGTGATTTTGGCCTCCATTTCTCTCCATAGCATGCCACACAAACACATTATTGCCAAGCAATCACACCCCACAGTAATTGATAGTACCCGTAGGCACTGTAAATGAAATATGAAACCCATATTCAACAAAATGTATGTTGGACTATGGCATAGATGATGTCTCTCTGTAAGACGAGTGAAACACAACTACTGTACAATGGGTAATGAATTGTTAAATTTTTGTCATTATCAGACGCTCTTATCCAGAGCGACTTACATTTAGTGCATTTATCTTAAGATAGCAAGGTGAGACAAACATACATTCGGAAAGTAATCAGACCTATTGACTTTTTCCACATTTTGTTACGTTACAGCCTAATTCTAAAATTGATTAAATAACCCCCCCATCAATCTACACACAATACCCCATAATGACAAAGCAAAAACAGGTTTTCAGAAACTCTTTGTTGAAGCACCTTTGGAAGCGTTTACAGCCTCAAGTCTTCTTGGGTATGACGCTACAAGCTTGGCACACCTGTATTTTCTCCCCTTCTTCTCTGCAGATCCTCTCAAGCTCTGTCAGGTTGGGTGGGGAGCGTCGCTGCACAGCTATTTTCAGGCCTCTCCATAGATTCAAGTCCGGGCTCTGGCTGGGCCACTCAAGGACATTCACAGACTTGTCCCAAAGCCACTCCTGAGTTGTCTTGGCTGTGTGCTTAGGGTCGTTGTCCTGTTGGAAGGTGATCCTTCGCCCCCAGTCTGTGTGCGGAGGAGCGGGGTGACATGCGAGGATTTAGGATGTTTGCCGAGAATGACAGGGTGTTGTCCAGGGCCACGCCAAGGTTCTTTTGCACTCTGGGAGGGGGACACCGTGGAGTTGTCAACCGTGATGGAGAGGTCTTGGAATGGGCAGGCCTTCCCCGGGCGGAAGAGCAGCTCCGTCTTGTTGAGGTGGTGGGCCAACATCCAAGATGAGATATCTGCCAGGCACGCAGAGATGCATGTTGCCACCTGTGTGTCAGAGGGGGGAAGGGAAAAAAGTATTTGAGTGTCATCCGCATAGCAATAATAGGAGAGACCATGTGTGGATATGATGGAGCCGAGTGACTTAGTGTATAGAGAGAAGAGGAGAGGGCCTAGAACTGAGCAGTGGGGGCTAGACACAGATCCTCTCCATGTCACATAGTAGGAACGGCCTGCCAGGTAGGATGCAAGCCAAGACTGTGCAGAGCCTAAGATGCCCAGCCCTGAGAGGAGGATCTGATGGTTCACGGTGTCAAAGGAAGTTGATAGATCTAGGAGAACGAGAACAGAGAAGAGTGTGTCAGCTTTGGCAGTACAGAGAGCCTCCGTGACACAGAGAAGAGCAGTCTCGGTTGAGTGACCCGTCTTGTAGCCTGACTGATTAGGGTCAAGAAGATCGTTCTGAGAGAGACAGCGAGAGGGTTGGTCAGAGACAGTACGCTCAAGTGTTTTTGAAAGAAAAGAAAGAAGGGATACCGGTCTGAGGTTTTTGATGTAGGAGGGGTCGAGAGTTGGTTTGTTGAGGAGGGGAGCAATTCGGGCCATTTTGAAGTCAGAGGAGACTCTGCTTGTGGTCAGGGATGAGTTGATGAGGGAAGTGAGGAAAGTGAGGGATGGGAGAAGGTCTCTATAGGTGGTCTGGAGAAGGGAGGAGGGGATGGGATCGAGCGGGCAGGTTGTTGGACGGCCAGACCTCCTCACTAGTCGCAGGATTTCATCTGGTGAGAGAGGGGAGAAAGAGGTAAAGGCGTAGGGTAGTTCTGTGTGAGTAGGACCAGTGGACTCACTAGGCTGAGTGAATGAGGAGCGGATGTCGTCTACCTTATTTTCAAAGTGGTTTACAAAGTCGTCCTCAGAGAGGGAGAAGGGAAGGGGGAGGAGGATTAAGGAGAAGGTGGAAAATAGTTTCCCAGGGTTAGAGGCAGAAGCTTGAAATGAAGAGTGATAGAAAGTGGCTTTAGCAGTGGATACAGAGGAAGAGAAGGTAGAGTAGCGAGTCAAATTAGGTAATGACTAATTATCAAAGTAATATCACATTACTGTCACAAAGAGCACATGCATCCATAAAAGGACCATGATGCTTGGAGCCATTAAATCTAATGCCTAACAGTTGTCCTTAAAGCCAAGAAAGGGAAGAGGAAAAATTCACACGGTCTGTTTCACATTAAAAACTGTGATGTATGAAATACCACCCCTCCAAAATAATGACTTTAAAAAACCTTGAAAGAATAGTTGAAACTCAATGCAAAGCTCTCGATGTCAGATTTGTACGGATCATTAAGCTTTTGGCCGAATAAACCATAAAGAAAGAGCTTTTAAGTCTCCTCTTTGAAAGACACGCAGTTTGGCTTCTGATGCTTGCGATCAAATTTCACACAAATGCATTTTACTCTTTTGCAGTTGATCCAGACTGAGGGTATCATTACAGATGTCTCCAACAACCATCGCAGCGCTTTCCATCATACTTAGTTATACAATACTTTTGTGCTGTCGCAATAGCCATCACACTCTAGAATTCTGTCTCTAGCTAGGGTACCATCCAACTATCGACACATTTTCATGCGAATATTCTAAAATCTGCATGAAAACAAAATGCGTATTTTCCCACCAGAGATGTGCTTCCATCAAATTGACTTGTTACGGATAATAGGCGATGCGTGATGACATAGTTCACATGAAAATAATTTTTTGATTAAATTCCCATGTGCCAAATAAAGTTTCCATCGCATTGTCAACTCTACTGATGGTTTTGTCACAAGAAATTATATAGCTGATGTGCCCACTCTGGTCTTGGCACGTGCGCTCTAGACAACAGCTCGCAGATACAGTGCAGGTATAGCCTACATGATGAAATGATTATGGACGAAAGAGCAAGATTATTTTTATTTGTCAAATGGCAGCCAAGCATCAGTCACCAGAATAAAACCCTCAATATTTATTGAAAAGGAGTATCAAGCTCATTACCTTGCACTTTCACCACCCTGTGAAGTTCATCATAACTTATTTCATCTGTAGCCTAATAAACTGCATTCTTTCCAGAGTCATAGTTGGAGGACCACAAAACATATCATTGCGTGACTCCAAGTTTACTTTGATATAATTATTGTATCAATATTTGTGCATCAAGGTGCTTCCACCACCATTTCTCACATAATTTAAATATCCCACCTTGTCTAGCGTATTTTGGTTTGTCGACATTTGGAAAGTTTAGCGACAAATTAGCTGTTTTCATCAGGCTGTCATTACATGTTTTTATCTGACATGTACTTTACTTGCATATAAAGGTTGGATAGAAACCTGGCTAGAGAGAGAGGCATTGAAGAGAATTTGTGAGTTGACTGGCTGGCTCAGTAAACATAGCACACTTCAATCAATAAGGTCAGAGGTAGACCTGGGTTCAAATTCTATTTGAAATAATTTCAAATACTTTATCTGTTTGACTTTTGCAGTGGAGCTAATAGGAAAGTCCCCAAAGTGCAAACGCCGGCCACCTGGCACTCCTGTAGGTTGAAGCAAACGCTCCCACAAAAAAAAAAAAAAAAAAAAAAAAAACGTTTTGAAGATTTTCGAATAGTATTGGAATCCAGGTCTGGTCACAGAACATTCACTCTGCTGAGAGCAAAAAGTGTAAGGGGGCCATATTAATTTTACATGGGGAATCTTTTCTATTTAATATTAAAAATATCTTTGTTTTATTATGGTAATCAATGTGTATGCACAATTTCAAAGGATCTGAATATTGAATAAGTACTAACAGACATTTGCTTTTGATCTTTTCTGAAATAAAGCTCAGACATACTGCAGAAAATTACATCTTGAACAAGAAAAGCAAGAAATGGGGATTAATAAAAATTACTAATATATAAAACAAAACTATATAAATAGGAGATATATTACTCTTTTTATGTTAAACAAATACATTCAATAAATATATTACATAAAATGATCTGTTCTTTCCTCAAACTCAAGGCCAGAAACATCTTACTACCTCAGTTGAATTGACTTCTGTGACTTCAGTGGGTATTAACTTCATAACAAGAACACCATACAGGTACAGTACATATCATTCAAGAATGATAACACAGAGACCTGATAGCAATACAAAGCTCACTATCAATGACCCTTAAAACCAGCTTGTTCTCTGTGATGTTGAATAGTGTAAAATGACCCTCTCTGTGCCTGTCTGGAAGGTGACCCTCACTACTCAAGATTCACTCAGGCAACGCATGACCTTTGACACCAGCTCCTCTTTCCTTTCCTTGGACCGTACCACCACTCCGCGGCTCTTCAGCCAGGCCTGTAGGGTCGTCACATTGATTTTCGACAGCTGAATAAATAGCAAACAAGACATGTTCAATCATAAAGCCAATCAATCAATAAAATGTATTTCATAAAACCCTTCTTACATCCTTCTTATCCTACTGTAGGTCAAGAAAAAAATCTGAGGTGGTAGAGAATTTCCTCACAGGTATACTGGTATACTGTAATCTTTGTATAATGTAATCTTTCGGACACTTACTTTGCTTACTTTAGTTTCTGAATTATAGCTCTCGAATTGGACCGATAAGGAATTTTTTTAAATTATTTTTTTTAAATCCTTCAGCTTAGTTTACAATTAGCGGTTTGAGAGTGATGTCATCAGACAAAGTGGAGACACCTTCACCTTCTGAGGGGGGAGCACATCAAACATCAAGACATTTCTTATGTGAATCCTCCATACATTATGTGTTGAGATCCTTAGTTTTGTTCAATCTTCATTGTACAGGGAAATGTACTTTCTGTTGATTGGGTGTAGATGTTGGCAAATTTCCTGGTTTCATTGGGTGTTTGCTTACAGAAAAAAAGTATAAATGACCTAAAAGCTCAAATCTACTCGGACTTCCATAGTTTACCTTACCTGTGTTTATTCAAATAAAACCAAAACCAATGCAGCTACAAAAGCTAAATGACTGCAGTTGTAATTATGAACTATGCAGACGCTGTAAAGTAATTTAGAGTAAGAGTAACATCCCTATAGATTACATCTAGCCATCCCTGAAGTATATTAGGTAAGGTCTCTATGTCCATTCAGTGCCCATGTGTGTCCCAGTCCGAAAACGAATCCGTCAAAATGGCAGCAATCATTCTAATAAACTTTCCCCCGGCTCCCTCGTAAAAATGATCAACCGAGTCGTAACTTTTGTGAAATAGTATCTGTAAAAAATGGTATCTAGCTCGAGAACAAGACACAAGACAGATCTCATTTAGTAAAAGCTTGTAATGGAATTCAATCAGGGGTGTAGTGGGAAAATCTATTCGGTTTATGGATCTTGCTAAACATTTACTCTGATGTATCGTCCCCTAATCAATCTGCTTTGGTGGGATGTTTTGCCTCCCTCAAACCATTTGTCGAATTTATCACCTCTCTCAACACGCATAACATTTGCAAAATACATACTTTTCACTGTAAATCAAAGCTATGGAAAAAGGTCAAGGTAAAAGTATAGTAAAGGACATACCTGGTTACTTCTCGCGTGTTTCTCCACGTCCACATCCTGCACTGCAGACTTTGGCTTCTTTGGTTTTGACTCAAACCAGTCCCCTGAGAGGTGAGAACCCATTCATTTAATTACAATACAATATATATATATATATATATATATATATATATATATATATATGTTTTTTTTAAACTATTCAAATCCTCAGCAAATACACACACATAAAACATATTTGACTACTGCACAGTCTCAAACATATAGTACAGGGACAAATCCTCACCTGGGAAAAGCATTGACTTCACGCAAACAATCAAGCACTGAATGCAATGGGAGATATGCCCTTATATTTTAAATTAGGCGAGCTAATCTTAATTCCTAAGATTGAAATCCCATCGTAGCCCTTTCCTGCAGTAAAATGACCTAGTGGCCTCATGGGTGGAATGTTATTCCTATTTTTCATAATTTCAACATGAATAAACATTATTTATTTTTTAACGCTTCAAATACAGTGTTTCTGTGTCAAATAGTTTTGTTTTCAGTTTTCTGTGATGTATAGTATATATAGTGTAACGTTGGGATGCAAACAAAAAACTCTATATCTGATATGGTACAGGTGTCTTCTTTTTTTAAAGCTCATAACCATGTGTGTGAGGTGTATACTTTTGTTTCAAAGGAGATTTGTTTAAGACTACCAAGAAACACTCGGTGTGACCCTGATTTAGCCCACTGCAGTAAAAAGTTCAACTGAAATGTGATTGGACTAAATCTCAAATTACAATTACATCTAGTGTGTTTGGTGGTGACTCACCCCTCTGTTGCCTAGCAGACCAGATGGAAGAAGATGAGGGGGACCTGAGGCGATCTCGTCCCTCACTCTGAAAGCTCTCTCACTGGCGTGCACCTGGGAGGAATGTGGGGAAACCCCTTCAGGCCGCGGAAAGGGGGTCAAGTGAGGCATGGACGCTGGAGTGGGCCGGCGGGCTTCCTCTGTGCACTTGGAAGAGGTAGACGAGGAATGCAAAAAGAGGGGAACAGACGAGGAGGAAAAGGAAGAGGAGAAGAAGGCTGGGCAGGCCCTCTTCTGTCCCGACACAGGTGTCTGCCGTTGCTCCTCGGCTCTCTTCTGCTGCTTCTCAGCCAGAAGCTGGGTGACATTGACATGGCGCGGGAGGGCCTTGTTCTTGAAGATGGGTACCATCTTGGGTCCAGTCGGTGGGGCCTGGCTCTTTTGGGGGTGTGTGGTGGGTTGGGGAGGGGCAGCACTGCGATAGAGAGAGGAGGAGGGCAAGCCTCTCCCTGGGGTATAACTCTGAGTGGGAGTGGGATGGACCCCCTGGGTTCTCCCAGTGCTGAGATAGCTGCTGCTGCCACTCTGTCCCACTGGCTGGCTGAAAGTCTGGGCGCCTGGTGCCCCCCCAAATGAGGGCTTGAGGGGGCAGGAGGCATGGAGTTGACTCAGCACGGGCCTGCTAGCTGACTTGGTCGTCAAGTTCACCGGTTTGCCACTAGCCACCTGCGACCACAAAGGAATGCACAGTGCAGTGATGTTGGAACATGGGAACATACAGTTCTGGGAATTAAAAAAGTGAAACTGTACTGCAGTTCAGTAAAAAACATTTGCTTCAAAGTGGATGTACTGTACTGTAACTGCACCGTCATTACATGTTGTATTGCAAATTAACTAGTATTTGGCAGCATGTTTGTCACATTAACAATGTACCTTCATGCTGCAGTAGGTCATTTTGAAAAAATATGATATAACGGCCAGAGTTGCACCAGCTTTGTATATTATAAATGTATGAAATGAATCCATAATGACTCAACAATACCTATGAACCATATATTACGTTACCCCAAATCTAGGTACATATACAGTTATTACTCCTGTAAAACAGATGATTACTGTGAGTTCAAGTTCTACTTCATTAACTTCTTAATTAAACACTGCAAATACCCACTTGGCACAAACTGGTTTCAATGAAATTACATTGAACCAACATGTAAAAGACATCGAATTGACGTCTGTGGCCAGTGGGTAGGGTGTTTCAACAAGCTCCCACATAATTTGTCCAGCACAAATAAACCTCTATTCACTTTGACAGCGAGAGCTTCCACCACCAACATCTGTGGGCAATAACAAACCAGGGTCGTATTCACTAGGCACCAAACAGACGCAAAACGGACTGAAAGAGGGAGGGACTAACCTGAACTTATCCATTATGAATAGTTTGTTTTCATTGCAAAACCTTTTGCTACGGTGAATACTAATGAATATGACCCAGGGAAGAGGATATGACCTAGCTGCGAGCAGAACGCTTGCCATTGTTTCAACTTGAAAATTCAAGGATTTTCTCTGCCTTGTATTATTCACCCAGATTGTACTAATCAATCACCAGAAAGGGTGGGTGGATGGAGGAGGGAACCTGAGCCTTCTCTCTCTCTTTCTGCTCGTTTCTCACATCCTATCGGGAGGACCCAGACATTTATCATCACACCTCCTTTCTGACAGTTTGGAATTTTAAAAAACTGTCAAACATACATTTGGATCTAGAGAAATGTAAGGCGTAAATCTTATTTTGTGAAGATAAATTGTACAGATAAAACTAATGTGGGAAATATAAAAAATCTACTATTAAAATAAAATCTTTATCATGAATAGTGTCTCTTTTGTAAAACTTCTAAAACGTAGAAATCTTGCATGTGTAATTTGAAATACATGAGAAATATGAGCAGCACCAATTGAATATTGTACCAGTACGTGTGTCTATGTGTGCAAAATGACACACGTTGTATCAACGACAGTCTGTAGTCCTGTACCTGTGAGTGTGGACGGGTTTAGGGTAATTCAATATAGTGTAGATTTTCTTATTTTACCTTTATTTAACCAGGTAGGCAAGTTGAGAACAAGTTCTCATTTACTATTGCGACCTGGCCAAGAAAAAGCAAAGCAAAATAAATAAATAAATACAGTAGGGGAAGAGGTAGCTGTTTGGGGTAAATTATAGATGGGCTATGTACAGGTGCAGTAATCTGTGAGCTGCTCTGACAGCTGATGCTTAAAGCTAGTGAGGGAGACAAGTGTTTCCAGTTTCAGAGATTTTTGTAGTTCGTTCCAGTCATTGGCAGCAGAGAACTGGAAGGAGAGGCGGCCAAAGGAGGAATTGGTTTTGGGGGTGACCAGAGAGCTGTACCTGCTGGAGCGCGTGCTACAGGTGGGTGCTGCTACGGTGACCAGCGAACTGAGATAAGGGGGGACTTTACCTAGCAGGGTCTTGTAGATGACCTGGAGCCAGTGGGTTTGGAGACGAGTATGAAGCGAGGGCCAGCCAACGAGAGCGTACAGGTCGCAGTGGTCGGTATTATATGGGGCTTTGGTGACAAAACGGATGGCACTGTGATAGACTGCACCCAATTTATTGAGTAGGGTATTGGAGGCTATTTTGTAAATGACATCGCCGAAGTCAAGGATCGGTAGGATGGTCAGTTTTACAAGGGTATGTTTGGCAGCATGAGTGAAGGATGCTTTGTTGCAAAATAGGAAGCCAATTCTAGATTTGACTTTGGATTGGAAATGTTGGATGTGAGTCTGGAAGGAGAGTTGACAGTCTAACCAGACACCTAGGTATTTGTAGTTGTCCACATATTCCAAGTCAGAAACATTGGACGGGCACGCAGGTGCAGGCAGCGATCGGTTGAAGAGCATGCATTTAGTTTTACTTGTATTTAAGAGCAATTGGAGGCCACGGAAGGAGAGTTGTATGGCATTGAAGCTCGTCTGGAGGGTGTTTATCACAGTGTCCAAAGGGCCAGAAGTATACAGAATGGTGTCGTCTGCGTAGAGGTGGATCAGAGACTCACCAGCAGCAAGAGCGACATCATTGATGTATACAGAGAAGAGTCGGTCCAAGAATTGAACCCTGTGGCACCCCCATAGAGACTGCCAGAGGCCCGGACAACAGGCCCTCCGATTTGACACACTGAACTCTATCAGAGAAGTAGTTGGTGAACCAGGCGAGGCAATCATTTGAGAAACCAAGGCTCTCGAGTCTGCCGATGAGGATGTGGTGATTGACAGAGTCGAAAGCCTTGGCCTGGTCAATGAATACGGCTACACAATATTGTTCCTTAACGATGGCGGTTAAGATATCGTTTAGGACCTTGAGCGTGGCTGAGGTGCACCCATGACCAGCTCTGAAACAAGATTGCATAGCGGAGAAGGTATGGTGGGATTCAAAATGATCGGTAATCTGTTTGTTGACTTGGCTTTCGAAGACCTTAGAAAGGCAGGGTAGGATAGATATAGGTCTGTAGCAGTATGGGTCAAGAGTATCCCCCCCTTTGAAGAGGGGGATGACCGCAGCTGCTTTCCAATCTCTGGGAATCTCAGACGACACGAAAGAGAGGTTGAACAGGCTAGTAGTAGGGGTCGCAAAAAAAATTGGCAGATAATTTTTGAAAGAAAGGGTCCAGATTGTCTAGCCAGGCTGATTTGTAGGGGTCCAGATTTTGCAGCTCTTTCAGAACATCAGCTGACTGGATTTGGGAGAAGGAGAAATGGGGAAGGCTTGGGAAAGTTGCTGTGGGGGGTACAGTGCTGTTGACCAGGGTAGGGGTAGCCAGGTGGAAAGCATGGCTAGCCGTAGAAAAATGCTTATTGAAATTCTCAATTATAGTGGATTTATCTGTGGTGACAGTGTTTCCTATCCTCAGAGCAGTGGGCAGCTGGGAGGTGTTCTTAAAAAAAAAAGTGTCCAAGAACTTTTTTGAGTTTGTGTTGCAGGAAGCAAATTTCTGCTTGAAAAAGATAGCCTTGGCTTTTCTAACTGCCTGTGTATATTGGTTTCTAGCTTCCCTGAAAGGTTGCATATCACAGGGACTGTTCGATGCTAATGCAGAACGCCATAGGATGTTTTTGTGTTGGCTAAGGGCAGTCAGGTCTGGAGAGAACCAAGGGCTATATCTGTTCCCGGTTCTAATTTTCTTGAATGGGGCATGTTTATTTAAGATGGTGAGGAAGGCATTTAAAAAAAATAACCAGGAATCCTCTACTGACAGGATGAAGTCAATATCCTTCCAGGATACCCCGGCCAGGTTGATTAGAAAGGCCTGCTCGCTGAAGTGTTTCAGGGAGCGTTTGACAGTGATGAGTGGAGGTCGTTTGACCGCTGACCCATTACGGATGCAGGCAATGAGGCAGTGATCTCTGAGATCTTGGTTGAAAACAGCAGAGGTGTATTTAGAGGGTAAGTTGGTTAGGATGATATCTATGAGGGTGTCCGTGTTTACGGCTTTGGGGTGGTACCTGGTAGGTTAATTGATAATTTGTGTGAGATTGAGGGCATCAAGCTTAGATTGTAGGATGGCTGGGGTGTGAAGCATGTTCCAGTTTAGGTCGCCTCTATAAGTACCTAGGTGTCTGGCTAGACTGTAAACTCTCCTTCCAGACTCATATCAAACATCTCCAATCGAAAATCAAATCAAGAGTCGGCTTTCTATTCCGCAACAAAGCCTCCTTCACTCACGCCGCCAAACTTACCCTAGTAAAACTGACTATCCTACCGATCCTCGACTTCGGCGATGTCATCTACAAAATTGCTTCCAACACTCTACTCAGCAAACTGGATGCAGTTTATCACAGTGCCATCCGTTTTGTCACTAAAGCACCTTATACCACCCACCACTGCGACTTGTATGCTCTAGTCGGCTGGCCCTCGCTACATATTCGTCGCCAGACCCACTGGCTCCAGGTCATCTACAAGTCCATGCTAGGTAAAGCTCCGCCTTATCTCAGTTCACTGGTCACGATGGCAACACCCATCCGTAGCACGCGCTCCAGCAGGTGTATCTCACTGATCATCCCTAAAGCCAACACCTCATTTGGCCGCCTTTCGTTCCAGTTCTCTGCTGCCTGTGACTGGAACGAATTGCAAAAATAGCTGAAGTTGGAGACTTTTATCTCCCTCACCAACTTCAAACATCTGCTATCTGAGCAGCTAACCGATCGCTGCAGCTGTACATAGTCTATCGGTAAATAGCCCACCCATTTTTACCTACCTCATCCCCATACTGTTTTTATTTATGTACTTTTCTGCTCTTTTGCACACCAATATCTCTACCTGTACATGGCCATCTGATCATTTATCACTCCAGTGTTAATCTGCAAAATTGTAATTATTCGCCTACCTCCTCATGCCTTTTGCACACAATGTATATAGACTCCCCTTTTTTCCCCACTGTGTTATTGACTTGTTAACTGTTTACTCCATGTGTAACTCTGTGTTGTCTGCTCATACTGCTATGCTTTATCTTGGCCAGGTCGCAGTTGCAAATGAGAACTTGTTCTCAACTAGCCTACCTGGTTAAATAAAGGTGAAATAAAAAAATTAAATAAAAATAGCAGCACGAGCTCTGAAGATAGATGGGGGGCAATCAGTTCACATATGGTGTCCAGAGCACAGCTGAGGGCAGAGGGTGGTCTATCGCAGCCGGCAACAGATAAACAGATATAGGGCGGGTGGGTTGAATAGAGAGAAAACAATACCTTACAAAATCCATAAATGTATCACTCTTGTGCAATTTATATTTGCAGACCCATGAGCCACTGTTCCCATGAGACCCATGAGCCACTGTTACCCATCCCTGATCTATAGGCTAATAGAGTTTTTTCACTCTCATTATTTTAGGCTATCTGGCATTAGTGCACAAGCTTAAACTGTGCCAAATAGCCTACACACCAATCGCCAAATGCTTTTGGGAACGGGCAGAAAAAGTTCAATCCACAAAGGCAAAAAGGGCAATGTCGGTGTTTAATTGAATAAGAGTAAAGCTGTGAAAGGGGAGTGAAAGTGAAGGGAAGGCCAGAAAAGTAATGTTTGGGAAAGATTGGTTGAAGTGCTAAAAGAGGATGATAGCAATGCACTTTGTTATGTGCATACACAGTCACAAGACAGTAGACTTCAAATAGGCCTATGGTACATCAAGGGAATTGTAGCCTGCTGTTCAAATGGGTTAAATGGAAAGTGAAATCTGGACCCCTCACATAGCCTTAATATGAACTCCTGCAAAATTAAGCACGTCTTGCAGTAAAATAATAACCTACACCAAATGTAGGCAACATTTTGACTCGGGAACAGGAGTGGAGAAATATGATTTATGTCTTTCAGCATCTTGAGAGAATGCTAATGCCCAGTTAGATACCATCTATAGAGGTACTATATTTATCAGCATCATAAAAGCTGCTAGTATTTCAACCACATAAAATATGCATCCAAGCCAACCTGAAATCTTATCAGAAACATGTTGGATTGTTTTCACAGCTTTCTATTTCCTTACAACAGATCAAACTGATGTCATTTTTTGGGAGTTTGCTCCATGAAAGAATTTGACAGAGAAAACTTGGTCAACTAGATTTAAGCATTCATTCCTTCGATTCAGTCTTCTAGGGCAACATATAATGACAGAAGAGAAGCTGCATGGATCTAGTTGAAGAACAAATAGCCTACCAAAATGTCCTGCACCCTGTCCAAAAATCTTTCCGCAGTCTTTGACTGTAGCCTATAGAGCATTTTCTATTTCAGCGGGTTAGGGTCGGGTGCGGGCCTCAGATTTTCACTTCATCACATATAGTCGGGCGGTTGTGGATTATTAGCAATTACGGGCATGTGCGGGTGAACAAACAGCTGACCCGCGCACCACTTGTGTGCACCCTGTACCTGTGCTGAGGCAATGCTGAGCAGGCTGGTGGTGTGGTAGCAGGGCTTGCTGGTCATGCGGGCTGGGAAGCCACAGACAGTCTGCAAGCTCTCCCTCAGGTGGGATAGGAAGGAGCTGAGCGCCCCCTGGAGGTCCACTCTGGGACAGCGCTGCACCGGGTCAGTCCGGATACAGCTCAGAGGGTATCTTAGCAGACTAGTTAAAGGTCCAATGCATCTGTTTTTTTTTATCTCAGTATCAAATCATTTCTGGATAACAATTAAGTACCCTACTGTGAATGTTTTCAATTAAATGGTCAAAAATTAAGCAAAAACAGCTTCTTAGAAAATAGCAATTTCTCAAGCAAGATTTTTGCTAGGACTGCCTGGGAGTAGTCTGAGTAGGGAGGGGAAAACTTAAAATGAGCTGTTACTGGTTTGGAACTCTCTTTCTTATTGGTCTATTAACTGTTGACTGGTGATGTCACCAGGCAGGCCAAAACTTCATCCCACCTAACCAGGCTGAAACATCATGCAGTCTTTTCAAACAGCTCTTCCGCTAAAAAGGCATTATCAACATTTTCACAGTTTCACAGTATTATTCAACCTCATAGTGTGGAAGTATATAAACTCAGCAAAAAAAGAAACGTCCTCTCACTGTCAACTCCGTTTATTTTCAGCAAACTCAACATGTGTAAATACTTGTATGAACATAAAAAGATTCAACAACTGAGACATAAACTGAACAAGTTCCACAGACATGTGACTAACAGAAATTGAATAATGTGTCGCTGAACAAAATCAAAAGTAACAGTCAGTATCTGGTATAGCCACCAGCTGCATTAAGTACTGCAGTGCATCTCCTCCTCGTGGACTGTACCAGACTTGGCCGTTCTTGCTGTGATAGGTTACCCCACTCTTCCACCAAGGCACCTGCAAGTTCCCGGACATTTCTGGGGGGAATGGACCTAGCCCTCACCCTCCGATCCAACAGGTCCTAGACATGCTCAATGGGATTGAGATCCGGGCTCTTCGCTGGCCATGGCAGAACACTGACATTCCTGTCTTGCAGGAAATCACGGACAGAAAGAGCCGTATGGCTGGTGGAATTGTCATGCTGGAGGGTCATATAAGGATGAGTCTGCAAAAAGGGTACCACATGAGGGAGGTGGAGGTCTTCTCTGTAACGCACAGCGTTGGGATTTCCTGCAATGACAACAAGCTCAGTCCGATGATGCTGTGACACCCCGCCCCAGACCATGACGGACCCTCCACCTCCAAATTGATCCCGCTACAGAGTACAGGCCTCGGTGTAATGCTAATTCCTTCGACGATAAACGCGAATCCGACCATCAACCCTGGTGAGACAAAACCGTGACTCGTCAGTGAAGAGCACTTTTTGACAGTCCTGTCTGGTCCGGCGACGGTGGGTTTGTGCCCATGAGTGACGTTGTCGCATGGTGATGTCGAATGAGGACCTGCCTTACAACAGGCCTACACGCCCTCAGTCCAGCCTCTCTCAGCCTATTGCGGACAGTTTGAGCACCGAAGGAGGGTAGGTGCGTTCCTGGGGAACTTGGGCAGTGGTTGTTGCCATCCTGTACCTGTCTCGCAGGTGTGATGTTCGGATGTATCGATCCTGTGCAGGTGTTGTTACACGTGGTCTGCCACTGCGAGGACGATCAGCTGTCCGTCCTGTCTCCTGTAGCTCTGTCTTAGGTGTCTCACAGTACTGACATTGCAATTTATTGCCTGGCCACATCTGCAGTCCTCATGCCTCCTTGCAGCATGCCTAAAGCACATTCACACAGATGAGCAGGGACCCTGGGCATCTTTCTTTTGGTGTTTTTCAGAGTCAGTAGAAAGGCCTCTTTAGTGTCCTAAGTTTTCATAACTATGACCTTAATTGCCTACCGTCTGTAAGCTGTTCGTGTCTAAAAGACCTTTCCACATGGGCATGTTCATTAATTGTTTATAGTTCATTGCATGGGTAACAGTGTTTAAACCCTTTATAATGAAGATCTTTGAAGTTATTTGGATTTTTACAAATTATCTTTGAAAAACAGGGTTCTGAAAAAGGGACGTTTCTTTTTTTGCTGAGTTTCTAAAACACAGGAAAATCTAGTTTGCCTGAACAGGGCCTTTAAAGAAACGTAATATGTTCACTGTCTGGATGGAACTCACTTTAAAGGACCCATCTGGGATTGGTACATCCATTTTTGGATTTTTAAATTAATGATGTATAGCCATTGATGTTTGAAAAATATAACTTAGAAATTCCTCACAAGTTTAGTTCAGCTGTTGTACCCCATCAGAAGCCAAAATATAAGCTTGTTTTACTTGTAAACAATATAATTGCCCCTTTAAGATGAATTGAAATGTCTGCCAAATTTGAATGAACTTAAAGAGTGAACACTGGCTTGAAGAACACCATATGTGAACCATTTTACACTGTTTGTTTTGTTATTTTCCCTCTCCAGATTTCGATTAATGTTTCATTTTACAACCTATCAAGGGACAAATGCTGGTTACAAGCAGTTACAAGTTACAAGAAAACACTAACTGTGCCTTATCACAATAACAGTTGCATGAGTAGACATAAACGTGACAGTTTAGAATCAGTGTAACAACATAACAGTCAACAGGTGGGCCAAAGGCAGATGCCTCAGATGGTCCCCAATCCATACCACAGGCTTAAAAGGATACGTGAACAGCCTTTCTCCAACCAGTTTGAAGTATACATTGCAATAAATCACTTCTTCCTCATCAATTTGGGGGAGTTGGTAGCCATACTGAAAGATAAAAAATAAACAAGGAAGAAGCAGTAAGGACAAATAGATTAACTGTGTGTGAGTGTGTATTGTGTGTGTGTGTGTATAAGCTAGCAGTGTCAAACAGAGGGGGTGAGTAGACGACACAGCAAGGAAGATTATTTGTTTGTGACCCATCTCTGAATGTGTAGCACTCACCCAGATGTGACGACAGACCAACACCAACACTAACGTGTCGAGCATTACTATCAGCCAGCTGTCCCGTCCATTTGTTCTATCCACTGGCCCAACCACACAGGCCAGTGAGAGCTCTTGTTCAAGGCTGAGATACAATAGTCATACAGCACTATAATATACTTAATTAACAACACATGTTGGGGAGAGGGCTTTGGCAATGCATGTTTATCATTGGGCATTTTAGGAGCAAAGGGACCTTAATTAACAACATGATGGTAGAGTAAACTGTTAGGCAGCGTGGGTGTGAAATCTGTTTCCAGCCAACGTTAGTGAGTCATACTGAAGGGCCAAGTCCACACAAACACGCACACACATTGTCACACACACTCACACGCATACAGGCACTCAAGCACACACACTACGCCGTGCCAAGTCCATGTTTAGTTGCTGACAGACGTTGACAGACAGGATGTGAGCAATGGGATGTCATTCACCACCATCAAGTTTGGTCCTGTGGTTGTAGTTAGAACAACAGTTCCCTGGAGTAGTCCACGTGTGTGTCTGTGTTGTGTGATGCCAATGTGAGTTTGTATTATTGTTGACATAACAGAAATCAGTTGATGCCAAATAACTTGACATGGTTGTGACACTACATATCATTTAGGTAAGCTAGCAAGCAGGCGTTATGCCTAGCCAATTACAGTAGGTAACCTATTAGTGAATAAGTCTGAATTGACAGTGACACATGGTTCACTAAAGTGAGCTTGACCCAACCTGGAATCATAACCTTTAACTAGGGCCCAGAGCTTTTCCTAGTCAGGTAATGTGGTCAGGAAAATCTCGTAGTTATGACATATGAGATGTCGCTTTGGATAAAAGAGTCTGCTAAATGGCATATATATGTCTCTTTCATGGCAGCTTTATGCAGCCCTTATGAAGAGTAGTTAATGTGAAGTGTAACTTACCTAGCCTGGTCTCAGATCGGTTTGTGCTGTCTTGCCAATTCCTATGGCCATTGTCATGACAGTGATTATAGGAGTTGGCAAGACAGCACAAACAGATGTGGGACCAGGCTGTGACCTACCAAATTGCTCCAGTGATTCTGGATGTCAGCGTAGCACTGGAAGGGGCTCTCGGTGGGCATCCGGTGACTGATGCTGACGATCTGACCCCTTTTCATGCTACACACAACACAGATGGAAGCTATATATCAAGTGTACCTATAACATGTCAGTAAAGACATACAAGAATGACAGGTTGTACAGATGTCGGACCTTAATTTGGATCTTAATTTGTCAAATCTGAGAAAGTTTTGAGAAAGGAAAATAATCCCGCAGCAACAGGAAACATGAATTATTATTTGATTATAATTAATGGACATGTTTATAGGGTTTGATATACTTATCGTAAGGGAAAATCAAGTCTGAAATTTCAAAGTGAAAATTACAAACTTCAGAAGCCCTTTTAAACCTCAAATTCAGGAGGTAAATTGAAATAGCAAAATGTATGTTCACTTCCTGAATTGACTGAATTGAAATGGAATTGAGCCCAACCCTGATTTTGATGTTCTTACGTTTTATGTTATTCTCTGTTCATACATAAGTATTCAAGTTCCATGACATATCAACAGTTCAATCCAACCTGTCATTGCAATGTTTTTTTTCTCAATTTATGCCATTCCAGCCACTACAATGAGCCTGTCCTCCTATAGCTCCTCCCACCATCCTCCACTGGTTTACACGGTGTCTTCGTTTTCAAACTCCTGCCTGTGTGCACATACCTGTGTACCCTGCCCGTGTATCCGTAACACTTGTTATTATGAATACAGAAAGAATCTAGGGTTGTGAAAGCTAGGGTTGTGGGTTTGATTCCCACAGGAGACCAGAATGAAAAAAGTAAGAAAATGTACAGTGCCTTCGGAAAGTATTCAGACCACTTGACTTTTTCCACATTTTGTTACGTTACAACCCTATGAAAGAATCCTCAAAAATCTACACACAATAGCCCATAATGACAAAGTGAAAACAGGTTTTTAGACATTTTTGCAAATGTATTAAAAATACAAAACACAAATACCTTATTTACATACGTATTCGGACTCTTTGCTATGAGACTCAAAATTGAGCTCAGGTGCATCCTGTTTCCATTGATCATCCTTGAGATGTTTCTACAACTTGATTGTAGTCCACCTGTGGTAAACTCAATTGATTGATCTAGAAGAAAAAGAAACGCACGCCTATTTAGCCAAGGTGCTGGCTAGCGGAGTGGAAAACTTGAAAATAAAGGAGAGCCACACACTCCTGTCTATATACGGTCCCAACAGCTGCAGGATGCAAACTGGTAAAGGTCCAAAAAGGTGACACTTTTTTTTGTTGGGCTGAAACATGCACAAAATCTCTGCTAGTGGGAAATGCAGGTTTTAACTAATTAAATAGCAAAGAATATATGAGCTACATGATCAGTCTCTATGTGTAAAATAAAACATTTAAAGAAAGCAATCCAATCTTATTTGTTGCCTAGACTTTACTGCAAATGACACTCATGTCTTGAGAAAAAACAATACACTAATATTGCAGTTAGCCATGACGGCCTTTATAATAGAACGCTTGTGACCACACACGTCTAAATATTGTACTCGGGAAAAAAACATCTTAAAGTAGAAATAGAATGAAACAAATAGGCATTCTAGTTTTGCTCTATTATAGTGGTCACTATGGTAGACATTGATCAGGTGCACAAGGCTACATGTGTGCAAAAGTAAAACATTTAATAATCCCCTCTCACTCAGTGTGACTGTCAAGTTCAACACAATAAAAGCAATATCTTTGGACTACATTGCACATTATTACATTGTACACTTTCTGCCTGTGGACATCTGTTCTACAATGTGTCAGATACCCTTTGTTGACATAACTGATCTCTTTCAGGCAGAGAGTACACCTGGCATACCCCTTTTAATCCACTGTTTTGAAAAAGTGAGAAAGAGGGAAAGTGTGTGGTGTTCCTTTCACCTCTGTCATGACGTGGCCCTTTCAGGGTATAGATTGCGGCATCCCCCTCCTTCTCTCTCTCTCTCTCTCTCTCCCCTACACCCATGTTCTGTTACCTCAGGTCATAAATTCCTGGAGGAGACTCTCTACCCCTGGCCATGCAGAAAGAGAGACATATAGAGAGAACAAAGGATTTCACATGGCGAAATCCTAAATCCCCAAAATGGGAATTTGTTACAAAATGTCCACTTGTGAGAAGGTGGGAATGGTCTGCGGACACTTAAAGGGTATGACGAGTGTGTTTCATTTGGTGACCTCAGAGAGGACAGGAAACACATAACTTGTAACCATATCTACTGTTTATTTGTCTATGCATCTCTGTAATTATTTAGTTAGTTAGTAAATAAATGATTAAGACAATTGGGGTATGGATGATTCATAGTAAAGGCTGGGTTCGTGTAGATAACCAACATTTTATGACGTTTGGAATGAGACTAACGTGAGGTAAAGAATAATTCATTAATTAGAAGACTAATTGATCAGATATTAAAATATCTGAAGAGTTATATTAGGAAAATTATAACTTTGCAATCTGAAGATTTTCCTTGGTGCCCGACTTCCTAGTTAATTACATTTACATGATTAGTTTAATCACGTAATAATAATGACAGAGAATTGATTTGATAAAATAACCGTCTTCACTTTAATGATACCAAAGACACAACACCTCTGTAGTGGCATCCAGCATAAGCCAGGCCTAGCTCCAGCTACACTTGATCCCTGAATACACTTGTTTCACAAGCAACGCCTCATTTTCACCTAATTCACTCATTTTGAAAATGAACCACATACTGTCGAGGGAAAACATTAGTTCACAGATAGTAGATAGTTCATTTGCTAGTTAACATTTCACACAAATTGCCAGGGTCCAGTAAGCAACGAATGCGTTATAATTTGAGGAACGGCAAGGAGTCGTATACATGTTAATACTATAGCCAATTGGTTAGGTTACTAACGTTAGCTCATCTGATGTTGTAACGTTAGCTAGCTGTTATTAGCCAGCTAATTTTCACACCAAAAACTCAAGTTGGCTAATGTTGCTCAACATTTCTCTGGCTAGCTAATGCAGAATTCGATCCAGCTAGCAAGATACTTAACAATGCTTACAATTCTTGTTCCACCACACTTTCTCCCTCACCTCAAACTTTCTAAATGCCAGTTGTTTTTCAGTTACAGCTCATGAAGTACGCTTCATCACCTTCTCACCCCTGTCTCCGTGGTCAGGCTTCTCACCTACCTCTTTGTCATCGTTCAGGGGATGCGTTTCTGTAACTTGGAAACTGCCTTTCCAATCTCTGCTGTCTTTCCAGAGCGCGCACTGATGCTGCAAATTGGTTGTCTCTTCAGTAGCATGCTGCATTCTGTTGTTATGTGAACGATTGGCTGAGCCTTGGATACAGTCAGTATTGCTCCAAATGCGCATCACTCGTTCGCTTACAGCCCGTAGTGATCCAAAGCCCCCATTTGATCTACACGAATCACGTAGGTCACCTATTTTGGATTCAAAACAGCGAATTTCGCCGAAAGGTGACTAGTTTGCAACCCTCTACAGTTGACAGTGCATGTCAGAGCAAGAACCAATCCATGAGGTCGAAAGAATTGTCCATAGAGCTCTGAGACAGGATTGTGTCAAGGCACAGATTTTGGGAAGGGTACCAAAACATTTCTGCAGCATTGAAGGTCTCCAAGAACCAAATAGTTGAAGGTCCCCAAGAACACAGTGGCCTTCACCATTTTTAATTGGAAGAAAACTGGAACCACCAAGACTCTTCCTAGAGTTGCCGCCCGGCCAAACTGAGCAATAGGGGGAGAAGGGCCTTGGTCAGGGAGGTGACCAAGAACCTGATGGTCACTGACAGAGCTCTGGAGTTCCTCTGTGGAGATGGGAGAACATTCCAGAAAGACAATAATCACCAATCAAGCCTTTATAGTAGAGTGGCCAGATGGAAGCCACTCCTCAGTAAAAGGCACAAAACAGCCCGCATGGAGTTTGCCAAGAGGCATCTAAAGACTCTCAGACCATGAGAAACAAGATTCTCTAATCTGATGAAACCAAGACTGAACTCTATGGACTGAAGGCCAAGCGTCACATCTGGAGGAAACCTGGCACCATCCCTACGGTGAAGCATGGTGGTGGCAGCATCATGCTGTGGGGATGTTTTTCAACGGCAGGGCCTGGGAGACTAGTCAGGATTGAGGCAAAGATGAACGGAGCAAAGTACAGAGAGATCCTTGATGGAAACCTGCTCCAGAGCGCTCAGGACCTCAGACTGGGGCAAAGGTTCACCTTCCAACAGGACAACGACACTAAGCACACAGGCAAGACAACGCAGGAGTGGCTTCGGGGCAAGTCTCTGAATGTCCTTGAGTGGCCCAGCCGGAGCCCGGACTTGAACACGATCGAACATATTCTGTAGCGTCATACCCAAGAAGACTCTTGGGTATAAAAATGTATAAAAAATGTTTTTGCTTTGTCATTATGGGTTATTGCGTGTAGATTGATGAGTGAATTTGTTTTAATCAATTTTAGAATAAGGCTGTAACCTAACAAAAATTTAAAAAAGTCTAGGGGTCTGAATACTTTCCGAATGCACTGTCTAGCTACAGCATATTTTCAGATATTATAAGATTCTCTCTATAAGCACTCTCTATATTGTAAGTCGCTGTGTATAAAAATGTCTACCAAAACGTGATCACGTGACCGCTGTGAAATTGCTGAGTCTACCTTTAAAAGGAAAATAAAACGTGTCAAAGTGCTGACCTTGGCAGAATGTAACACCAGTTGCTGGACATGGAGGTCTGGATAACAGCATCTGGCTGGCTATGGAAGTTCCTCAGGACCATGGGAGGGATGTCAAAGTCTGCCAACTAAAAGTCAACCATACAATCCTTAAAAAGTAAATGTTACAGAGTACAACTAGAGATAACTAATGAGAACAAATTATTATAATGACAACCTGATGAATGGTTAAGGTAGAAATACTTGATGAAGGTGTGTAGTTTGTTAATGTCTGTCTGGCAGTGTGATGCATGGTACATGTTGTGTTGGAGGGAAACAATTGCCAGTGAACCTACTTCTGTTTTAGCAGTATTCTATGGAATATCAGGCAGTGAGACAATTGCTTTTTTTTACTGCAATATTTAACAGATGGCTGTGTGTGTGTGCGTGTGCACGTGTGTGTGTGTGTGTGTGTGTGTGTGCTTGTGTGAGTATGTAGGGTTGTTTTGACTGGCTGCTGGGCTCACCCTGATTGGAGGGAGTCGGACAGTGTTGGCCTCCACACTGACACACAGCTGGCTTTCATTGGCACTCAGCTCGATCACTGGCAAAGGAAATATAGAACCTTGTCATTCTGCTGGATTAGAGGCCAGTAACACTTCATTTTAAAGTGGCCTAAATAACCCAAAATATAATTCAGTATAATTCCATCAAATACATATGATGAGAACTGTACAGTACAGGGGCGAATCCTAACATCGTTCTACTCAAGTAGATTTTTCACTTAGTCATGCTATATCAATGTCAGGTGGAAGTTTATATGTACAGTACAGTCCTGTAGAGTCATCACCATATGTATTTCGACAGTAAAGCTATACTCCAGCAATTTGAATTGGATATCAAATCAAATTTAATTTGTCACATGCGCCGAATACAACAGGTGTAGCCCTTACTGTGAAATGCTTACCTTCAAGCCCTTAACCAACAATGCAGTTCAAGAAATAGAGTTATGAAAATATTTACTAAATAAACTAAAGTAAAAAAAATGTAATAAAAAGTAACACAATAAAATAACAATAACAAGGCTATAAATAGGGGGAACCGGTACCGAGTCAATGTGCGGGGGTACAGGTTAGGCAAGGTAATTAGTACATGTAGGTAGCGGTAAAGTGACTATGCATAGATAATAAACAGCAAGCAGCAGCGTGTAAAAACAAAGGGGGCTGGGGTGTCAATGTAAATAGTCCGGGTGGCTATTTAATTGATTGTTCAGCAGTCTTATGGCTTGGGGGTAGAAGCTGTCAGTATCTGGTGTGACCACCATTTGCCTCATGCAGCGCGACACATTGTCCCACTCATCTTCAATGGCTCTGCAAAGTTGCTGGATATTGCCGGTAACTGGATCAAGCTATCGTACACGTCAATGGGTGACATGTCTGGTGAGTATGCAGGCCATGGAATAACTTTGTTTCAGAACATTCTCTAGCAATAGCTCTGGTTGACATTGTTGCAGTCAGCATGCTAATTACACACACCCTCAAAACTTGAGACATCTGTGGCAATGTGTTGTGTGACTAAACTACACATTATAGAGTGTGCTTTTATTGCCCCCAGCACACGGTGCACCTGTGTAATGATAATGCTTTAATCAGCTTCTTGATATGCCATACCTGTCAGGTCGATGGATTATCTTGGCAAAGGAGGAATGCTCACTAACAGGGATGTAAACAAATCTGTGCACAGAATTTGAGAGAAATACGCTTTTTATGCGAATGTAAAATGTCTGGGATCTTTTATTTCAGCTCATGAAACTTGGGATCAACACTTAACATGTTGTGTTCATATTTTTGTTCAGTGTAATAAGTAGTCTAGCAGTATTTGGTCCCATATCGCGTGAACCCAATGACATCAAGATTGTGACTACAAACTTGTTGGGTGCATTTGCAGTTTGTTTTGGGTGTATTCTTTCCAATAGCAACTGAATGGGGAATGGTATCTGGAGTAATTTTCTTTGTAAATGAGCAGAGATGTTTCTGAACACTTCTAAATTCATCCTGATGTTGCCATAATTCAGATAATTCATGAATGGATCATGAATAATGATGAGTATAAAAGTTACAGAGGCTACAACAACAGATGCTAACCACTCACCATGACGGAAAACTGAAAAGTTAGCATTTTTTCGGGGGTTTCATCTTTGTGCCTCTGTAACTTTCTCACTCGTGATTTTTTTATTAACATGGCAGTATCCAATGAATATAAGAGCGTTTATAGCCATCTTCTATTTTCACAACTCTCAATTAAAAGGTGACATTCTGTGCTGTCGCCTCAATAGTAACCGAAAGGTTGCAAGTTCAAATCCCCGAGCTGACAAGGTACAAATCTGTCGTTCTTCCCCTGAACAGGCAGTTAACCCACTGTTAGGCCGTCATTGAAAATAAGAATTTGTTCTTAACTGACTTACCTAATTAAATAAAGGTAAAATAAATAAAATATTAACTAATTTGATCTCAAATATAAAATGCTGGAGTAGAGACACTTTAAAAAAAATGTAGCTTCCAAATACATTGTGAGAACTATTTGAATTTACTTTTTGAATTGACTAAGATTTGTAATTTACTGAGCAATTAATAATAACTCAAGAGTTAAGCCTAATGCACTTGGCTAGAGCAACTAGAATTTTCATTATAGCCTTTCCACTATAGGAAACCTTCAACCCAGAGCCATATATAGTATGGTGACCTCTATATCTCTATTTATGACTCTGCGTATACCACTGTGGTTCGAGAGCTAAAGGTTAAAGGCTTTGAGAAATAGCTTAAACAGCTCAAATAACTTCTAAACCAATGTTGTAAAGGATACTGAAAGTGTAACAGCTGAACATTCACACTCAAACACCTACCAATGGCGTTGAGCTTCCCCGAATCAGCCAGAAAATCCCTTCCTAGAAAGTGAACAAGATCAATAGACATGGTTAAGTAATCAAACCTAGAGTACTACATTGTTGCAGTACAATGTAGATGGATTAGTACTAGTCATCTATTGATGAGTGTGTGCGTTTCTCTCTATGTGTGTGTGTATACGCGTGTGTGAGACTTGTGTGTGTGTGTCTCTCTGTCTGTGTATGTGCGCACGCATGCATATGTGCGTGTCTACGTGTGTGTCATTCTGGCAGCCATGAAAGACTAGATATAAAATAATAAAGTTGGCAAGGAAGGTCGCGTTTAGCACGGAACAAACTCCCAAGTCGAAGGACAGTCTGGCCTTCCCCCTGTCTGTTATCATAAGACATGGACACGCTTTATGTAAAACATTAAGGTTTTGGAGGACCTCAGATACATTTTCTCTCTTCTTGGCCAGGCTCTTGAGATGGGAGTCATAAAATAATCATCTTAATTTATTTATAGATTATGGGGGCTGGAGGGTCTGCAATAGAGGAAACGGCAGTAATGATGCAGCATTAATGATAACATTACTGTAGTTGTCTAAGCAGAGCTGTTCTCATAGTCGTAATCTAAGTAAGTGCCAGACAGGCTGTTCATGGATCCCATCCATTCAAATAGCGGAATATTTTGGAAGGCAACAAAAGGCAATCCAGGTTAAGTGCAAGTACATTTTCACTTTTTTCTCGTTTCAGTTCAAGGGCAAGAAAATATTTGGGAATAGACAGCGGCCTGTATGTAGGCATTCATTGTAAATAAGCATTTGTTCTTAACTGACTTGCCTAGTTAAATAAAAGGTTAAATAAAAAAATGAAAATTGTACTAGTCATCTATTGATGATTTTGTGCGTTTCTCTCTGTGTGTGTTTGTGTGTGTGTGCATGCGCATGTGTGAGACGTGAGAGTGTCTCTCTCTCTGTGTGTGTGTGTGTGTGTGTGTATGTGTGTGTGTGTAGCGCCCTGTGTGAACTCAGAATCAAATACACACTATCATATCAAATAGGCCCAAGGTGAAGGTAATGGAGGGTGGTGTAACATATTTGCAGAGTCATTGCGATTATAGACATGCCTTCTCAAACAGGTCTGTGATTAAACAGTGACCTTTGCAACCACCTAGCGAAATCACTTCCAACTAGAAGCAACATTTCACAAAAGAGGGAAACAATTCAATGTTATCAGGCCCAGCTTATTAACTATCCCCTTTTCTTACTTTGTAAATGACAAACGCTTTAATTGGATGATGAGCCAAAAAAAAGAGCAAGGGAAAATACCAGGGATTAGGGAGGGGCTTTCAAAAGGGGCTGCAGTTAGGGCTTGCGCTATGGTAACTGTCAGATTACTAGTCATCTATTGATACCACTGTCAACTTTCTACAGCATGGCCGTTTCTGGGGTTTGTTACTGTGTAAATGTGAAATTCTGTCACTCATGAGCTGTTTAAGCTCTCCTCTCCTAGATAAAACAGACTGGTGATAGTCTAACTACTGTATATCATAATAACTAGCCCATAACAATATCACTAAGTTAAAACAGTACCATTATATTAATTCCATATTCCTTTATACAGTACTAGTACAAACCAGCAATAAGGAACTGTCCGACTTTGTTCCAGTTTGGAGCCAGCCTGCTGGTCAAGGAGTAGGACAGACAGGTCTGCAGAATACCAGGGAGAACCCTCTGAGGAGAGCCCATCTGCCAAACACAACACAGAGAGACTACATGTAACTTAACTGACTAGACGGGACAGCATCCACCCGTCTATGATACAGCATTCTATATCAGTGATTCTCAACCAGGAGACCTAGTACTGAGCCCTGTGTGGCCTCGGTGAGTTTTCAAGGGGTCACAAGATAAGCAGGGAAAGACCTCTGAAGTAGTAAATAACAGAAGTAAGAACATAATATCTCACATTTATTTAAAATGTGGATGTGGGTCATGAATGTAAAACTAGCATACATGTAAACATGTATCTGAATTGGTTTCTAAACTTGGTCAAAATTGCAGAAGTAATGAGTGAAAGTGAATGACAAGTAGGCCAGCCCAAGCTTACCTGCAGACTGTGTCGTTGTACATAAGCTTGTACTATTCCTCTTTTAAAAAAGGGAATCTGTTGGGGGAAAAGTTTGAATTCAACAATATGAAAGTCATTGACTCTTCTGACTCTTCTGATAACCCACTCGGTTAAAGGGAAGATAGTTAAACAACTGCAACACAGTCAATGATTCACCAGATCTGTGTTTATTTATTTATTTTACTAGGCAAGTCAGTTAAGAACAAATTCTTATTTTCATTGACAGCCTAGGAACAGTGGGTTAAATGCCTGTTCAGGGGTAGAGTGACAGATATGTACCTTGTCAGCTCGGGGATTTGAACTTGCAACCTTCCGGTTACTAGTCCAACGCTCTAACCACTAGGCTACCCTGCCACCCCAAGTAGCACTAGTGAAAGCAAACGGAGTGCTGGAGCAGATGCACAATGTCGATTACATGTTTACATGCAGGGGTTAATTAATAATGTGGATTTTCCAGTTAGGAAGTTATTGGTGTTTCACAAATAGAATACAAATAGATTATTTTTGTTTGAAATTAAGATTCAAATATGGAGAAACTGTTGTTTTTGTAAAGCAGCTCAAACCGTTATACGCAGCTTAAAATGATATTACATTTGGACAAATCTAATATTGTTTTTGTTTTTCTATTATTTTGGCTATAATCCAGAAGGGGTGAAAAAAATGACAGTGTTTGGAATGCAGACCAACTATTTTGAGTTGCATGCAACATGCCTCTGCACGATATGTTTAGGCACGCACACACATACATTACACTCACTCACACATTTCTAATTTTCTCACACACTATTAACCTGTTTACAACATCCATTTAAACCAGAGAACATATTTCAGCGGATGAATGAATGAATGAAAGAGTACCCTTTTATGTTGCATTATGCTACCCATTCCATGTAAGATTAGTAAACACAACTATTTAATTAGTTACAATGATAAATTAGAGAGAGAAGCCAATTCTGTAATCGTGCAATGTGAAACAGGGTAAATCCCTCCTCAAAATCCCAAGAAAATCCAGGGTCGTGTTCATTAGGGCATGCAACGAAAACTGCTTTCAAACTTTTTGCAACTGAAATCGACAATGAGCGTTTGTTAGAAATCCATAGAGTCCTTTCCTATTTCAGTCCATTGTCTTCCATTTGGTGCCTAACCCATATATCTCCCTCTAAGGAAAACAAACAATTTCCTATGACTGGAGAGTCGTGACAAAGCCTCCCTTGCGTGCACACCTGTTTGGTGTCATGTTACATGGCATGTGAAGGTGGTGTTTTACTCACTGTGCACTTACATAACCTCCAACAATTGGTAAACAAGCCAGATCAAAGGCTCCAGTGACCTGCTTTAGTGCAGTCATTGGTAACCATACTAATGAAAGTATATGAGACAAAGTATACAGGGGAACTACTGACAATACTGAGTAAAATACATTTCACAGAATTCATAAATGCATGATTTTCAACTGATTGGTGCAAAAAAGTGTATCATGATCTTACTCAAATATATGCAGGAGAAAATGTATTTTGTTGGCTGGTTGCCACAAGTACATTTAGCCAAACATGAACCAGAAGTAAATTCTTGTGTAACTTGGTCAGCTGCCTGAATCATTTCTGTGTTCAAATGTGTTAGAAATTGAGTGTTCCGGCAAAATGAAGTCTTCACCCTCACAAATGGAAACTCACAGCCAAATCACCCCCCCCTTTCCGATCTGTGTGGGCACATGTACAAAGCACTCGTGGGCAAGCGGTTTAAGCACCGCCTTCGCCCAATCCTGATATGTCCAAATTACCAAACATGAAAACTGGAGCTCGGACTGCTCGGATATCACACATCCCATTCAGTCCTGGCAGATTCCCTCGGTCTACACTCAGAATCTGCACACGGGAGATTAGTCTGTCTGTTTCGTGGACTATTAAGGACTTGAGTGCACACTTACCGCCATCACCATTGTGATCTCCGAGAAGCACCCCAAAACCGGAGAGGCAATGATGTCTGCATACAATAACAACAGCTCCCTGAAAGTGAATATAGGAAAGTTAATTAAAATGGTCCGCTTATTAACCTGAGAATAGCAACAATGCACTTTAATACAATATAAAAAGTTGATTTTAAACTAGAGAATAACTGTGCAATCTTTCTGTGCATCCTTTCTGCATCTCAAAAGTTTTTATATTTCATTCAAAAAACAACCTGAGTTTCTTACAGAAAGATAAATACATTTCCATTGGGTTAAGAAGAGATTGGGAATTTTGAGGTTTGCATTCCATTAATTAATTAATAAAAAAATAAGAACCTGTATTTATTCAAGCAACCTCCAAGCAAACTCTGAGCAGCTGTCTCACCTGCATGTTTTCACCTGCTTGTTTCTCACTTCTCCATCATCAGACTGCAAGGACAGGGTGACACAGCACAGCTTCCTCAGGTCAGGGAGAATTAGAAAGAACAGGGACTGCTCTCCACCTTCAGTTCCACTCATCCTGCTGAAAGACAGAAATATAATTGAAAGGTTCTTAGCCTGTGTCAAGCAATGAACAATTGCTCTGTTGGCACAGTGTCATACTGTGCCTTGCGAAAGTATTCACCCCCTTGACATTTTTCCTATTTTGTTGCCTTACAACCTGGAATTAAAATATTGGGGGTTTGTATCTTTTGATTTACACAACATGCCTACCACTTTGAAGATGCAAAACTTGTTTTATTGTGAAACAAACAAGAAATAAGACAAAAAAAATGAAAACAAGAGCGTGCATAACTATTCACCCCCCCAAAGTCAATACTTTGTAGAGCCACCTTTAGCAGCAATTATAGCTGCATGTTTCTTGGGATGTGTCTCTATAAGCTTGGCACATCTAGCCACTGGGATTTTTGCCCATTTTTCAAGGCAAAAATGTTCCAGCTCCTTCGAGTTGGATGGGTTCCTGATGGTGTACAGCAATTTTAAGGCATACCACAGATTCTGAATTGGATTGAAGTTTGGGTTTTGACTAGGCCATTCCAAGACATTTAAATGTTTCCCCTTAAAACCTCTTTGGGATAGGCCTGGACGCAAATGTCCCAACTGGCCAATTGCCAGGGAAAATGCAGAGCGCCAGATTAAAATAAAATACAATAAAATTCAAACTGTCATTAAATCACACATGTAAGATACTTAATTAAAGCTACACTCGTTGTGAATCCAGCCAACATGTCAGATTTAAAAAATGCTTTTCGGTGAAAGCATAAGACGATGATAGCACCAGCAGTAAACAAAGGGGTTAGCATATTTCAACCCTGCAGGCGCTACACAAAACGCTGAAATAAAATATAAAACATGCATTACCTTTGACGAGCTTACAACTTTAGGTATTTTTAAACGTTAATAATCGATCAAATTGCAGACGGGGCAATCTGTGTTCAATACAGGAATGAAAACAAACCAGCGCTACTTTTCACGTCTTGGGCAACTCACAAAAGTGTTACTCAGTTCCTAATTGGCCTACATCTTCATTGCACAAAGGAATAACCTCAACCAAATTCCAAAGACTGGTGACATCCAGTGGAAGCGGTAGGAACTGAAAACAGGTTCCTAAGAAATATCCCTTGGCAATGACAATTCAGGGAACAGAGAGAGGGAAAAAAAGAAATCTGAACAGTTAGTCCTCTGGGTTTTGCCTGCTACATAAGTTCTGTTATACTCACAGACATGATTCAAACAGTTTTAGAAACTTCAGAGTCTTTTCTATCCAAATCTATGAATGATATGCATATCTTATATTCTTAGCATGAGTAGCAGGAAGTTGAATTTGGGCACGCTATTTATCCAAAAGTGACAATTCTGCCCCCTAGCCCCAAGAGGATTTATTTTAAACCACTCGAGTGTTGCTTTAGCACTATGCTTAGGGTCATTGTCCTGCTGAAAGGTGAACCTCCGTCCCCGTCTCAAATCTCTGGAAGACTGAAACAGGTTTCCCTCAAGAATTTCCCTGTATTTAGCGCCATCTATCATTCCTTCAATTCTGACCAGTTTCCCAGTCCCTGTGGGGATGAAAAACATCCCCACAGCATGATGCTGCCACCACCATGCTTCACTGTGGGGATAGTATTCTCGGGGTGATGAGAGGTGTTGGGTTTGCGCCAGACATAGCATTTTCCTTGATGGCCAAAAAGCTCAAATTTAGTCTCATCTGACAAGAGTACCTTCTTCTGTAACGTCGTTCTTCGTTTGTCGAAAGAGAGTCGGACTGAAATGCAGCGTGGTTGTTACTCATGTTCTTTAATGAAGAGAATGACGATACATAAATTAACTATTACAAAATACAAAACAACAAACGGAACGTGAAATCTAATTACAGCCTATCTGGTGAAACTACACAGAGACAGGAACAATCACCCACGAAATACACAGCGAAACCCAGGCTACCTAAATACGGTTCCCAATCAGAGACAACGAGAATCACCTGACTCTGATTGAGAACCGCCTCAGGCAGCCAAGCCTATGCAACACCCCTACTCAGCCGTAATCCCAATAATTACAAAAACCCCAATACGAACCACAACATATAAACCCATGTCACACCCTGGCCTGACCAAACATATAACGAAAACACAAAATACAATGACCAAGGCGTGACATCTTCCATATGTTTGGGGAGTCTCCCACATGTCTTTTGGCGAACACCAAACGTGTTTGCTTAATTTTTTAATAATAATAATAATAATATAATAATTTTTTCTTTAAGCAATGGCTTTTTTCTGGCCACTCTTCCGTAATGCCCAGTTCTGTAGAGTGTACGGCTTAAAGTGTTCCTATGGACAGATACTCCAACCTCATCTGTTACTTTTGGTCTCTTTGTTGCCTCTCTGATTAATGCTCTCCTTGCCTGGTCTGTGAGATTTGGTTGGCAGCCCTCTCTCGGCAGGTTTGTTGTGGTGCCATATTCTTTCAATTTTTTAAATAATGGATTTAATGGTGCTCTGTGAGATGTTCAAAGTTTCTGATATTTTGTTATAACCCAACCCTGATCTTTACTTCTCCACAACTTTGTCCCTGACCTGTTTGGAGAGTTCCTTGGTCTTCATGGTGCTGTTTGCTTGGTGGTACCCCTTTCTTAGTGATGTTGCAGACTCTGGGGCCATGTGATAGATCATGTGACACTTAGATTGCACACAAGTGGACTTTATTTAATGAATTATGTGAACACGCACCACTTTTCCGTTTTTAGACATTTTTTAAACAAGTAATTCTTTAAATTTCACTTCACCAATTTGGACTATTTTGTGTATGTCCATTACATGAAATCCAAATAAAAATCCATGTAAATTACAGGTTGTAATGCAACAAAATAGGAAAAATGCCAAGGGGCTGAATACTTTTGCACAAGGCACTGCATGTTCTTGTCACTTCTCTTACACGCAGAGTCAGGGTATATGCAACAGTTTGGGCAGCCTGGCTCATTGCGAACTAATTTGCCAGAATTGTACATAATTATGACATAACATTGAAGGTTGTGCAATGCAACAAGAATATTTAGACTTAGGGATGCCACCCGTTAGATAAAATACCGAACGGTTCCGTATTTCACTGAAATAATAAACGTTTTGTTTTCGAAATGATAGTTTCCGTATTCGACCATATTAATGACCAAAGGCTCATAGTTCTGTGTGTTATTATGTTATAACTAAGTCTATGATTTGATAGAGCAGTCTGACTGAGCGATGGTAGGCAGCAGCAGGCTCGTAAGCATTCATTCAAACAGCACTTTCGTGCGTTTTGCCAGCAACTCTTTGCAAGCACAGCGCTGTTTATGACTTCAAGCCTATCAGCCTATTGGCTGGTGTAACCGATGTGAAATGGCTAGCTAGTTAGCGGGGTGCGCACTAATAGCGTTTAAAACGTCACTCGCTCTGAGACTTGGAGTGGTTGTTCCCCTTGCTCTGCATGGGTAACGCTGCTTCGAGTGTAGCTGTTGTCGATGTCTTCCTGGTTCGAGCCCAGGTAGGGGCGAGGAGAGGGACGGAATCTATACTGTTACACTGGCAATACTATAGTGCCTATAAGAACATCCAATAGTCAAAGGTATATGAAATACAAATGGTATAGAGAGAAATAGTCCTATAAATACTATATTAACTACAACCTAAAACCTCTTACCTTGGAATATTGAAGTCTCATGTTAAAAGGAACCACCAACTTTCATATGTTCTTATGTTCTGAGCAAGGAACTCAAACTTGAGCTTTTTTACATGGCACATATTGCACTATTACTTCTCCAACACTTTGTTTTTGCATTATTTAAACCAAATTGAACATGTTTCATTGTTTATTTGAGGCTAAATGTATTTTTATTGATGTATTATATTGAAAATAAGTGTTCATTCAGTATTGTTGTAATTGTCATTATTACAAATAAATAAATAAAAATCGGCCGATTAATCTGTATCGGCAGTTTTTGGTCCTCCAATAATCGGTATCGGCGTTGAAAAATCATAATCGGTCGACCTCTAGACTGACCACCTCTGTCTGCAACTGGATCTGAGACAGCTTCTACCCCCAAAGCCATAAGACCACTAAATAGCTGTAAGACTGCTAAATGGTCAATTAATGGTTATCCCACAGAACTATCTCTACTGACCCTATCTTGCACTGACCCGACGAACACTCACTAGACAATGTATAAACACTATATACACACTCACACACACACACACACACACACACACTATACATTGACACTGCCACACAAAACCCGACACAACACACACACTTTTATACTAATAATTTGCGGCTGCTACTCTGTTCTTTATTTTACACTTATTATTATCTATCCTGATGACTATTCACTTTACCCTGCCTTAATGTACATACAGTGCATTCGGTAAGTATTCAGACACCTTGACTTTTTCCACATTTTGTTACGTTACAGCCTTATTCTAAAATGGATTAAATAAAAATTATCATCATCCATCTACACACAATACCCCATAATGACTAAGCGAAAACAGGTTTTTAGAATTATATATATTTTTTTATAGTGCCTTCATAAAGTTTTCACACCCCTTGATTTTTTTCTACATTTTGGATTTAATTGTCATTTTTTGTGAACGATCTACACAAAATAATCTGTAATGCAAAGTGGAACAAAAATTATAAGATTTGTCAAAAAAATTATTAAAAATAAAACACTAATATATCTTGATTACATATGTATTCAACCCTGAGTTAATACATTTTAGAATCACCTTTGCCAGCAATTACAACTGTGACTATTGTGGGTAAGTCTCTAAGAGTATTCCATACCTGGATTGTGCAACATTTGCCCATTATGCTTTTCAAAATTCGTCAAGCTCTGTCAAATTGATTGTTGATCATTGATAGACAACCATTTTCAGGTCTTGCCATTGATTTTCAAGTAGATTTAAGTCAAAACTGTAACTCGGACACTCAGGAACATTCACTGTTTTCTTGGTAAGAAACTCCAGTGTAAATTTGGCCTTGTGTTTTAGGTTATTGTCCTGCTAAAGGGTGAATTAATCTCCCAGGGTCTGGTGGAAAGCAGTCTGAACCAGGTTTTCCTCTAGGATTTAGATTGTGCTGAGCTTTATTGCATTTATTTTTTATCCTGAAAAACTCCCCAGTCCTAAACGATTAAAAGCATACCCATGAAAAGCATACCCATATCATGATGCAGCCACCACCATGCTTGAAAATATGAAGAGTGGTACTGTCCTCAGTGTTGTATTGTATTTGCCCCAAACATAACACTTTGTATTCAAGTCAAAAAGTTAATTGCTTTGACACATTTTTTACAGTATTACTTTAGTGTCTTATTCCAAACGGGATGCATGTTTTGGAATATTTGTATTTTGTACAGGTTTCTTTCTTTTCACTCTGTCAATTAGGTTAGTATTGTGGAGTAACTACAATGTTGTTGATCCATCCTCATTTTTATCCTATCACACCATTGAACTCTGTAGCTGTTTTAAAGTCACCATTGGCCTCATTGTGAAATCCCTAAGCGGCTTCCGTCCTCTCTGGCAACTGAGTTAGGAAGGACACCTGTATTTTTGTAGTGACTGGGTGTATTAATACACCATCCAAAGTGTAATTAATAACTTCACCATGCTCAAAGGGATAAGCTTTTTTTGACTGAGGGACATTACAGATAGTTGGGGGTACCGAAAATGAGGTTAAACAATATTACTCCATGCGACTTATTATGTAACTCATTAAGCAGATTTTTACTCCTTAACTTATTTAGGCTTGACATAACAAATACTTATTGACTCAAGACATTTAACATTTTCATTTTGAATTAATTTGTTTTAAAAAAGAATGAAAAACTGTATTCCACTTTGACATTATGAGGTATTGTGTGTAGACCAGCGCCAAAACCAATCGTAATGTAATCAATTTTAAATTCAGGCTGTAACACAACAAAATGTGTAAAAAAGTAAAGGTGTGTAAATAACTTACTTTCTGAGGGCACAGTATTTACCTAAACTACCTCGTACCTCTGCACATTGATCTGGTACTGGTACTCCCTGTATAATATATAGGTCCATTATTGTGTAATTAATCATTTGTATTTTTACTCTGCATCCTTGGGAAAGGTTCAAAGCAAGGATTTCACAGTAAAGTCTACACCAGCTGTATTCGGTGCATGTGACAAAAAAGTATTTTAATTTCATTTAAAAAATCCATGTAAATATAGCTAGCTATGTATAACGTTATAGTTTGAGATCTGGGCATGGACCCACTGCACTGCAGTACCTCCACAGACCACTTTGAGAAGTCCTGTTGTGGAGAACACAATCATGAGCTTTGGAAACCTTTCATCATCATTGTAGAGTTGAACAATACAACTTAGCTAGGTATCTCCCAACAATGATAACTCACCTGCAGAACAGTTGTGTCACAGATACGTTATTGGATGGAACTGGATTCTGTACCTAGCTAGCTACCGTTAGCTAGCCACCTTTATTTAGTAACCTTGTCCTCTTCTTTGACTAGCTAGCTAAATAACTGAACTGGGTAGGCTACACAAGTCTATAAGCATGAACACTATCTGGCTTGACTGGCTAACAATATTTTACAATTGTATGACCGCTAACTAGCTAAGCTACCAACGAAAATATCAGAAAGCATCAGAAATTCGAAATAGCCAACTCTTCGTGGCACATTCATGTTGCTCATTCTGGCGGGAAAACCATCGCGTGCAACCCGAACCATGCTCTGGCTGCCTCATGTTATCGTGTCATCACAAAAGAGTACTCTGCTGCACAATGTTTCATCAAGTGTGTGGTTGCAATGTTTAAAGTCAAAATTGTTATCAGTGCATAGTTCCCTAGGTTATCTAGCCGATGTATAATCAATAGCATTCACTGTAGCCCATACAAAACGCATATACGTTTTTCTTTTTGTTGTTTCTGTATTTGTTGATTTACATTAGACTAAGCGAAAGAGTAGCCTAAATAGCAATTCGTTTAACAGGCTTGCACACAGTAGGAAAGGACAATGCCTTTTTGCACTTCACATTGTTATTTTGTTGCATTTTTTTGTGGCAACATTCCTGGTTTGAAGCAATTTACATACACAACGCACAGGTGGAAATGCATACCCATGTTATTGCGTGAGAGATAGGTTTATCCGGATGAACTTTTGTCAACCTTAGCCGAGTCACCCTGCGTGCTATTTTGTCAGGGACAGACTGACATCGAGTACACCAATAAGAGCGCCTCAGAATGAAAAGGAAATATTAAAATAACCAATCACCGCATTCATGGGCAAGTCTGGGGGAGCTTCCTGGTGCGTGCCAGGAATTACATAGAAATCTCTGAACTCACTTTGTCATCTAGACTAAATGTCGTTACCTGTGTACTTGTGCATAGTCACTGCATCGAATTATTTGTAAGATTGGAACATAATTCTTTCCTGGATTCACATTAGGTGTATTTATTGAAAATATAAATGGAGGATAAAGGGGAGAACGGACAAGCTGTAAAATACTACCGACTGTCAGAAATCGAGGAACAGAATACGTTCAAGAGTACATGGATTATAATCAACTTTAACGTCTACGATGTCACCAAATTTCTGGAAGAGGTGAGAAAGTTAGGCTACACGAATGGTTCATATTATAGCCCATCAAATGTTACTTGATTTAGGCTAATGTCCATATGGCAACAGTCAACTAAACCAGTGTTTCTCAAGCTGAGGACCAGTTTTTCTCAGCAATCATCCAAGGCTTAATTTCATATAGGCCTACGATTGTGTGAACATCACATATGTGAGGATAGTAACGTCACATTGTAGCATGAATACCTATCGGACCATTCTCTAGCAATCAAACTTGCTGAGGGTTTGTAGCATTTTGGTTCCCGGTAGCCAGCAGATTAAGACCCTACCATTACGCTTGTTTACACTGAGCTGCACTGGTGTCGGAACGCAATCACTGTTACATTAAGACACTGTGGAGCCAGCGCTGGATGTGGGTCGGAAAACGTACCCCAATGCAGGGATGGGATGTGCCACTGTACTCCAAATTGTACCGTTATCCACACTGATACATTGAGAAGATTTAAATACTGCTAGTTGTCCCAGTAAACTGCCCTTTTTGTCCTCATGCTAACTAGCAGTAGCCACATGGAATGGCACTTGCAGTGAACAACAAAGGAGCTGATTAGCTGACACTGCCATTCCTAAATGGCTACTTGTAGCTAGCATGAGGACGAAAAGGTGTTTCCAGGAAAACTAACAGTATTTCAATCTTCCCTATGTATAACATTTTAAGTTTTTCACAGATTAAATGTCTAGGATTATAGGGTTTCCAAATGGACTGTTATAAATTGGTTCATAGCACATTGCCATAATCAACTAAATTTACACAAATATGATTGGTCTAAGTCAGCTGTAGGGTTTTAAGAAGGTATCTTAAAAACTGTTTATAGTGGAATGTGGGGAATCCTTATTTAGCCCAATGACACGCAGTCAATAGGTCAAGCATGACAAATCTTACTGTTCCATTATTAAATATTTGAACCTGTTATACAGTCTCCAAATGTAGGTGAGTGTTCTAGACTTTTTATGTTTCTGTATTATGCAAAAAAATACTATGTTTACATAATTGCTTCCGGTCCTCTCCTTTCCCAATTGTCCATTTAGCTACAGTTTAACATTAGCATGGTTGAGAATTAAACAGTGATATGCCCTCAATAAGCCTAAATTGCTTGAAAAGAACTACTCTGACATGTACAGTATATTACAGCACCCAGGTGGAGAGGAGGTCTTGAGGGAACAGGGGGGCGGCGATGCCACGGAGAGCTTTGAAGACGTCGGGCACTCATCGGATGCCAAGGAGATGGCTGCCAACATGGTCATTGGAGAACTGCATCCAGTAAGCACTCTTCATGTTTCAAATATGCCTTTTAAAAGCTTTACCTAACTTTTGTCTCTGGCAATCAGAAACAGGGGTTCTACTGAGTGTTATTGTAGTATCCCAAAACATGGTGTTATTTGGTCATGGGGAAGAGAGGTATGTTTAGGGTACTACAGTGTAAATGCTCTAATTTGACATTACTACAGTATACTAACAACCTGTATACAAAACTCTTTTTAGCACTTGCGGTACTGGTTGCACTATTATTGAACTGGTAGTGTTTGTCTTAATGAATTCCAAAAGTAATTCATAGGTTGTTATTGTTTCTAAGTAAGTACCCGTCATCTTCTTTACCGTAAAATTAAGTTGTATAGGTTTCAGAGTTAGCAGGCAAATTCTTCTCTCTTTTGAGGCATGAGACTGGATTGTTAGAGTACAATATGCTATTGTGGTTGTGTTGGTATCCGCCCTGTTGTGTTCATTGAATATAAGCATACTGACATTGGCTATCCTTCCATTCTCTATTTGTCATCTTGATTGAAGGCATATGACCAAGATGTTGTGTAGGATGTTTCAGTGGTCCCATTGTCCTGCTATGGCAATGATATGGAAGAGACCTCTTAATTTTCATTTGGTATATTTGTTGAATAATGAATCATTCTGGTTTCAGTTGGCTGATGTGACACTCAATAGCTCTACATTTTGTCTGTTTTTGTGAACTGCTTTGCTGCAGTGTATAGAAATAATTTAGTTCTCAACCTTCATCAGGGTTGCAAAGGGTCTGAACTTTTCTGTACATTGCCTGAATTTCTCTGGAAATGTTCCTTGGTAAGTTAAGACTTGGGAATTTTGCTTAAATTCATCAAAAAATTTAGCTTATAGCCGTGAACCTTTTTTATGGGATTTACATAAGGCAATTCTATGTCTTGTGGCATATTTTGGTTAAACAATCCCCAATTCAATGGAATTGCAAACCTCTGCATGCACAGTGCATTCTTCCATCACATGTACAGCTGATTCTCAAGATCTTGCACACTAATGAGATGCTATTGAGCCCACACTACACACTGTGTGAGCCAAGGACTACATGTTTTCTGGTAAGTTTTGATTACAATACTAGGTGGGATGGAAATATTTTATATGACATACATGATTTTTTGTTAACTAGTAAATAGTGGCCTACAGTAAAGTGTGTTTAAATAATTTCTAACTTGTTAACAATTTCTGCTAGTTTTCACTACCATGTGGGTTTTAGCTTGCTTGAGCCTGCTAACTGATGAGTGTTAATTCACCTGTTTCCATACATGTTTCATTTTAAAACATTTATCTTACGAAGGAGTTGTTTAATCTAACTGCTTAATTATCTGTACATGGAATTCTATATATTTTTTTGGACTTCTTCTCATCTTTACAGGAAAATGCCACAAGCACTATCTGATGTGTGGAGACATTTCACTGCAGCTAATGTAGAAGGAAAAGCTGTGTACATTTGCAAATACTTTGCCAAATCATATGTGAAGAATTCAACAAAGATTCAGAATCATCTGGCCAAGTGCATAAAGTTCCCTCAGCGCTCACAACAAGCAACCTCAACTTTTATTCGAGGTGAAAATGATGAATCAGACACCTTATCGATAGTAACAGCTCATGGTCCTCCTGGAATCAGAGGAAGGAACGTAATCAGAGAAATGCTGATTAATGTCTGGTTCGCCTCTGATGCTCATAGTCAATGTGCATTAGAAGAGATTTCTGGATGTTATTCGCCCAGCGTACACCCCTCCAACAAGACATGCTTTATCTACTAATTTGCTGGATGCAGAGTTCAACAGAGTTCAAGTGAAGGTTAAGCAAATCATAGAGAAAGCAGAATGTATTGCAATAATCTCTGATGGGTGGTTGAAGGTTCGTGGGTAAGGAATAATTAACTACATCATCTCCACCTATCAACCAGTATTCTACAAGAGCACAAACACAAGGGACAACAGACACACCAGTCTCTACTTTGCAGATGAGCTGAAGGCAGTCAATGACCTTGGAACACAGAAGGATTTGCACTGGTGACAGGCTGCTATGAACATGAATGCTACTTGGTCTAAAGTGGAGGAGTCCTACCCTCACATCACACCCATTGGCTGTGCTGCTCATGCATTGAATCTGCTCCTCAAAGGCATCATGGCACTGAAAACAATGGATACACTCTACAAGAGAGCCAAGGAAATGGTTAGGTATGTGAAGAGTCATCAAGTTATAGCAACAATCTACCTCACCAAGCAAAGTGAAAATAATAAGAGCACCACATTGAAGCTTCCCAACAACACCCGTTGGGGTGGTGTTGTCATCATGTTTGACAGTCTCCTGGAGGGGAAGGAGTCTCTCCAAGAAATGGCCATATGACAGTCTGCCGATATGGACAGCCCCATCAAGAGGATCCTCCTGGATGGTGTATTTTGGGAGAGAGTGGTAAGCAGCTTGAAACCTACAGCAGTAGCCATTGCACAGATTGAGGGACACAATGCCATCCTGTCTGATGTTCAGACTCTGCTTGCAGATGTAAGAGAATAAATCCATACTGCCCTACCCACTTCACTGTTTCTCCAAGCAGAGGAAACTGCATTTCTGAAATACATCAAAAAGCATGAAGACCTCTGCCTGAAGCCCATACACACATGCCTGAAGCCCATACACGTACATGTTTGGACCCCAAGTATGCTGGCAAGAGCATCCTGTCTGGTGCGGAGATCATCACTACCGTGTTTTGCCACCTTGGCCTGAATGAGGGCAAGGTTCTTGGCAGTCTTTGGGATGGAGATGCAATATGGCAGTCGTGCCAACATATTTCCTCAGCCACCTGGTGGAAGGGACTTTGTGGATCTGAGGTTCTTTCCCCTGTTGCCTCCATCATCCTCCAAATCCCACCAACATCAGCTGCCTCAGAACGCAACTGGTCCTTGTTTTGGAACACACACACACACCAAAGCACGCAACAGGCTGACCAATACAAGGGTTGAATAATTGGTGGCCATCTGGGCAAACTTGAGGCTTTTTGAGCCTGACAACGAGCCATCCTCAACAAGGTTGTAAAGTGACAGTGAAGATGAGGCCTCAGTCTGATGTTCAAGAGGTGAACATTGAGGAGGTCCAGGAGAAGACATGGAAACCTGAGAGGAAGACAACCAAAGCTTTAGTTTCTAGACTATCATTTTACAGATGTATGTTGAAAATGTTTTTGGGAGATGCGATGGATGATTGGGGATCATTCAATATTTCCTTTCTTTTGTTGTTCAGTGAAGTCATTCCATGTGAAGAGTTAACTCATTTAATTAAAGATAAATTCCTAACTAAATTGTTTTGTTTTTTATTTCTATTGGAAGGATTTAATTATTTGCAATTATGTCTACTTATGATAAGGTAAAAGGTTTATGTTTCTGTCTCCATATGATTTGGTAAATATATCCCATGCAAAACAATCTACATTTAAATGATATTAATATTAATTTGCATATATTCCCATTAATTCCCACAGAAAATTTCCACCTCTGAATATTCCCCAAAATGTGCAACCCTAGCCTTCATCCACATCTAGTGTAATCTAAAGGGGAAGGATGGCCTGGTCTTGTTTTTTTTATGCCTGCCAACTCATAGCATAATAAACAACCTCTCCCTCTCTTCCTTCCTCTCTCTTGTGTAGGATGATCGGCCAAAGATGGCCAAACCTTCAGTAAGTTAAACAACGATCTCAAATGTGAAAAGTTACACTACTCAAATTTAAGCACACATAGTAAGGCGTGACCATATGTTTTTGATCCGATGATAATAAGTCACCGACATTTCGATGGCAAGCTGCCTTCATCCAGGTTTATTTTCAAAACTGTAGTTCACATGTACAGTACATATAAAACAATATAATGAATCATAAAGATAGGTTTACTCAAAGATAGAGATATCCATGTAAAGATTTGTGAGGTCTTATAGACTTTCCTTTTCTAACAGGTGTCACTTGCCACCACAATCGAGGAAACCTCAAGGTATGTAGGCACCCCTGATGCCATTTTCATATTCTTGGTTTTGAATCGGGTTGAAACAAAACTGATTTAAAATCAGAATTTATTTGAGCAAGTTTGCATCTGCATGAGCTCGGGATATTTTCTACATTGTAGAATTATAGTGAAGGCATCAAAACTATAAAATAACACATGGAATCATGTAATAACCAAAAATGTGTTAAACAAGATTTTAGATTCTTCAGATTAGCCACCATTTGCCTTGACTGCTTTGCACACTCTTGGCATTCTCTCAACCAGCTTCATGAGGTAGTCACCTGGAATGCATTTCAATTAACAGGTGTGCCTTGTTAATGTGTGGGTTTGATGCATTTGAGCCAATCAGTTGTGTTGTGACAAGGTAGGAGGGGTACACAAAAGATAACCCAATTTGGTAAAATACCAAGTCCATATTATGGCAAGAACAGCTCAAATAAGCAAAGAGAAACAACAGTCCATCAATACTTTAAGACATGAAGGTCAGTCAATCTGGGAAAATTAAAAGAACTTTGAAAGTTTTTTCAAGTGCAGTCGTAAAAACCATCAAGCGCTATAATGAAACTGGCTCTCATGAGGACCGCCACAGGATAGGAAGACCCATAGTTACCTTTGCTGCAGAGGATAAGTTCATTAGAGTTACCAGCCTCAGAAATTGCAGCCCAAATAAATGCTTCACAGATTTCAAGTAACATGCACATGTCAACATCAACTGTTCAGAGGAGACTGCGTGAATCAGGCCTTCATGGTCAAATTTCTGCAAAGAAACCACTACAAAAGGGCACCAATAAGAAGAAGAGACTTGCTTAGGTCAAGAAACATGATCAATGGACATTAGACCGGTGGAAATGTATCCTTTGGTCTGATGAGTCCAAATGTGAGAACTTCAAGACTGTTGGAAAAGCATTTCTTATGAAGCTGGTTGAGAGAATGCTACTTTGAAGAATCTAAAATTCAAAACTTTTTTTTGGTCCCTACATGATTCCATATGTGTCATTTCATAGTTTTGATGTCTTCACTATTATTCTACAATGCAGAATACATTGAGTGTGGCCAAACGTTTTACTGATTCAGATTTTTCAAGTGCAGGTTGGCAGAACTATTGTTTGCTATTCTATGACATTAATGTTCATCATTTTTGTACCGTTTCAGCTGTCCGTTTTACTGATGTACTGTATCTGAGTTCTTGTTCTTCCTCTACCCTCAACAGTTGGTGGACAAACTGGTTGATCCCCTGTTTGGCCGCGGCAGTTATCACAGTTATGTACCGTATGTACACGTCTGTGGAGCAGTGACCGTGCCACCGGTCCATCACCTTTCCCAATCAAATGTAAATCACAATCACTGGCTACAAAATGACCGCTACAGAGTCTGCATTTGACCCCCGAGAAACCACTGCTAGTTTTGGGGGGGATTTGCACAGCTCATATGCAGCATTGCAATATCCACGATTCATTTAATGTTTTTCATCCAATCACTCGGCATTCATGATAATGAAGGCATATACTTTTGTTATTGTGTTAATCTTGCTTTTCCTCTCCTGATTTACATATTGATATTTTAGACAGATTAACATGAATGTATTCAGAATGTAAAATTGTTATGTTATTGTAATATCTTACGATTCACTATTACTCGAACGTACTGTAATAACCCTGTGATTGAATCTGAAAATGGCAGTTTAGCTTAAAAGAGCAGGCTACATCTTACCTGTGCATAGTTAGACTGAATTTAACTTCATTTTGGAACGGAACTAATGAGTCTGCAGCTCAACCCACTGCCATTTAAATTCAAAGGCTCGGGTTACATAATATTTTGCATTAGCTGTCTTGTTTTAATCAATATGCATATAGCAAGAGACATGCTTTAAATTGCACAATGTATGTCAGTAGAGTACTGTGTGCATAATATATGCTATAAAGAGTGAATGAGTTCAATATGCAAAACTGTAGACCCAATGGTCCCACATTTCTGGTGCCATTGGTATCAACATTCCATAGACCAAGTAGGCCAAAAGCTTGCATTGTGCAACAACTAAGTGGGGATTAAGTTGACCCCATGTGACTTTCCTTGAACCATACAATGTGTTTTTTGAAATGGAAAATATCCTGGTTGTCCCTACTTGCTGCTAATGTGTGTAAGAAGCTCACCACTGAATTCTCTCATCGACAGTCCAATCAAATGTAATTGTACAGTGGCCATTTTAGTTTTTTTCAATAAAATGATTAATAAAAGTGTTACAGTTGTCTAATTTGACCATAAACAATTGTGCAGTGGTACACAGTGGGTATTAAACCATCAAAGTATGCTAATTTGTCACATGCCTAACTTTATCACACTGATTAAATATTATTTTTGCAAAACCAACCTCTGTGCAGGCTCATTATACTGTTAAGTTTGTACTTGTAGATTGTGATAGAGCACCATCTACTGGATAAAAAGTTGCTGTGATGAGAAAAGCCAACACCTAGGATTTTGCTTGTCATCAGGAAATCTTTGGTTGTTCACGCAATCTCACTTGTGTCAGTGGTTGTAAAAGCTAATACAGCTTTTTTGAATGTGTTTTATATCTTTTTTTGCTTTATGGAGCTAGTGATAGGCCTAGATTTGAATAAGGGGGAGACCGAGAGAGAGAGGTACAACTTTTCACTTTCATAGTCTGGATGAAACATTAACCTAAGAAGTACTGGCAAACATTGAAGCACTTGATATAATCTACACAGAGACACAAAATAGGCCACAAAATAACAGTACATACTAGATGCCGTTGATGTTAACAGATATCCCCACTTGCTTGAACAAATATGGTGAGGAAATCTAACAAAAAGTTAACCAAATGTCGTAGGTATGATGTGCGTGCAGCTGACCTCTATTGATTTTGTTAGAGGTTTTGTCTACTGTGACGCAACTGGAACTAAAGTAGGCTATCACTTATGCAATTATGTTGTTTTGTTGGCTTAAATAACAGCCATGATCTTTTATCAGAGTAAAAACAATTGGTAACACTTAATTTTAAGGGGTACTTATTACAGTGTAATTACATATGTAATTACACTAACAAGTATTGTAGTTAACTGTAATAACTGATATTCACACTCAACAGGTAACTGATTGTAATTGCAGTCTGTAATTACAGAGGTGTTCTTGTTACAAATGGGCATATTTCCACTAAATTCACCAATTTAGTTTATTCTAAGCTGCATCTGATTCACTCTTGTGGACAGATGGGCTGGGTATCCGAGATTGCAAAGATTGGAGGCTCAATGGGCGCTAATTGGATCCCCAGACAGATTCATGTAAGATTATCCCTGTTCCGTTTGCTTCTGTTTAAGAAACATTTTTCAACAGAATTGGTGGAATTAATACACCCCTGATCACAAGCAAACAGGTCACTTTCATAGCAGCCACATAAAAACAGTGTGATCACTTTGCTCGTTGTATATATATATACAGTGGGGCAAAAAAGTTTTTAGTCAGCCACCAGTTGTGCAAGTTCTCCCACTTAAAAAGATGAGAGGCCTGTAATTTTCATCATAGGTACACTTCAACTATGACAGACAAAATGAGTGTCGCCAATATTTAATCTATTTTTACCTCAAAAGGATAACTTTTTAAATGTTTTACTATTTTTGTTTTTATGAAATTCACTGAGGAGGATGGTCCTTTTCTGAGGAGCCTCCACTGCTTGAGGTGTACTTACTTGTGATTATTGTGTACCTACAAAGTACTTTACCCATTCTGACAATCTCATCGTCAGCTTCTGAAAGCGCCATCCAAGTGGGGAAAAACACACTAATACACCACAGAGTACAGATCTGTAATATCTACATAAGTACAAGGTTGTCACTAGTTCTTAAACAGGATTTAGCTATTTAGAGTGAAGTGTAACCTGAGCAATTTCTATATATAATTACTTATTACTCATTACCAAGTGAAAATACCTACAAACAAAAGACAAGCTTCTACTTTCAGTCAACTTTATTGCCACATGTAAACGGACCTTACATTTCTTACAGAATAATAAGGATTTTTATTGTTAGATTCATAATTTGATTAATTAGATTAAGCAAAGATACAGTGCATTCGGAAACTATTCAGACCCCTTGACTTTTTCCACACTGTTACATTACAGCGTTCTGAAATGGGTTAAATAATTGTGTTTCCTCATCAATCTGCGCAAAATACCCCATAATGACGAAGGTTTTTAGACATTTTTGCTAATTTATTCAAAATAAAAACAGAAATATCTTATTCACATAAATATTCAAACCCTTTGCCATGAGACTCGAAATTGAGCTCAGGTGCATCATGTTTGCATTGATCATCCTTGAGATGTTTCTACAACTTGATTGGAGTCCACCTGTGGTAAATTCAATTGATTGGACATGATTTGGAAAGGCACACACCTGTCTATATAAGGTTGACAGTACATGTCAGAGCAAAAACCAAGTCATGAGGTGAAGGGAATTGTCCGTAGATCTACGAGACAGGATTGTGTCGAGGCACAGATCTGGGGAAGGGTAGCAAAACATTTCTGCAGTATTGAAGGTCCCCAAGCACACAGTGGTTTCCATTATTCTTAAATGGGAGAAGTTTGGAACCACCCTTCCTGGAGTTGGCTGAGCAATTGGGGGAGAAGCGCCTTGGTCAGGGAGGTGACCAAGAACCCAATGGTCACTCTGACATGGCTCCAGAGTTCCTCTGTGGAGATGGGAGAATCTTCCAGAAGGACAACCATCTCTGCAGCACTCCACCAATCAGGCCTTTACAGTAGAGTGGGCCAGACGGAAGCCACTCCTTAGTAAAAAGCACATGACAGCCCGTGTGCAGTTTGCCAAAAGGCACCTAAAGACTCTCAGACCATGAGAAACAAGATTCTCTGGTCTGATGAAACCAAGATAGAACTCTTTGGCCTGAATGCCAAGTGTCACATCTGGAGGAAACCTGGCACCATCCACACAGTGAAGCATGGTGGAGGCAGTATCATGCTGTGGGGATCTTTTTCAGCGGCAGGGACTGGAAGACTAGTCAGAATAGAGGGAAAAATGAACGGAGCATTGTACAGAGAGATCCTTGATGAAAATCTGCTCCACATTGCTCAGGACCTCAGACTGGGGTGAAGGTTCACCTTTCAACTGGACAACGATCCTCAGTACACAGCCTAGACACCGTAGGAGTGACTCCGGGACAAGTCTCTGAATGTCCTTGAGTGGCCCAGCCAGAGCCCGGACTTGAACCCGATCGAACATCTCTGGAGAGACCTGAAAATAGCTGTGCAGCGATGCTCCTCTTCCAACCTGACAGCTTGAGAGGATCTGCAGAGAGAATGGGAGAAACTCCCAAAATACAGGTGTGCCAAGCTTGTAGCATCATACCCCAGAAGACTCGAGGCTGTAATCGCTGCAAAAGGCGCTTCAACAAAGTACTGAGTAAAGGGTCTGAATATTTATGTAAATGTCATATTTCAGTTGAATATTTTTATACATTTGCAAAACGGATGGCACTGTGATAGACGACATCCAATTTGCTGAGTAGAGTGTTGGGGGCAATTTTGTAAATGACATCGCCGAAGTCAAGGATCGGCAGGATAGTCAGTTTTACAAGGATCAAGGATATGTTTGGCAGCATGAGTGTAGCCTATAGCATGGTGAGTAGCCTAGATAGCTGCCTTAATGGGATTGTATTTTTCTTCCCTTTTTAACAATTACAAGTAACAATGGAAATCGACAACTGTGTCTCTGTCTTCAAATGTTTCTTGTAAGCATTTTCCCTTCCTGGACTCTGAGAACTTGTGGGAATCTGTGGTAGAGAAAAAGAATGTATGTTATCGTCATTGTGATTTCTATAGTTTAGGCATATTGCAAGCTATGCCTAACTAGTTGTGTTATCCATCTACCACTAATAGTACTTGTGTTGAGACAAGTAGCCTGCTAGCTAGTTAACATGCTGAGTGTCTCATGTAATACCCTTTGGGCATGGATAGCCTGAGAAATAGGTTCAGGGAAGATAAGACCATATAGCCCAGCTAATGTTAGCTAGCGAGTAGAGACCATAGCCTTTTTGCCAGCTTCAGGTAGCTAGCTACACTGATCAAAAATATAAACGCAACATGCAACAATTTCAAAGATTTTATTAAACTACAGTTGAAATAACGAAATCAGTCAATTGAAATAAATTCATTATACCCTAATCTGGATTTCACATGACTGGGAATACAAATATGCCTGTTGGTCACAGATACATTTAAAAAAGGAAGAGGTGTGTGTCAGAAAACCAGTCAGTATCTGGTGCGACCACACTTTTGTCTCATGCAGCGTGACACACCTTCTTCACATAGAGTTGATCAGGCTGTGGAATGTGATCCCTCTCCTCTTCAATGGCTGTGCAAAGTTGCTGGATATAGGCAGGAACTGGAAACGCGCTCCTGCGCGCTGGGCATGTGAGCTGTTGTTTGTAAACTTGAATTAGGCCACGTTGCAATGACGTGTTACAATGACGCTGAATACAGCAATAGGCAGTTAGTTGTATGATGAGCTTTTAAGTGGGCGTATCACTCTTAAGTGAAAAGTTCCATCGAGAATCTCAACTCCCGGAACTGTTCCGGTGCATATCCATAACGCACGCATTGCCGATATGTCCGATTCAGCCCTCCTGCGTGATTCCAAGCAGTGTTCTCCAAATTCAGGGGGAACCATGCTATCAGGGAGTGAAGATGAGCCAACGGAGAATGGTGATGAGGACTTGGAAGATGGCTTAATCGAACCACCAGAAATGTATAAGAAAGACAGACGAAGGGCGAAATCTCTGCCCGCATACCCGGAGCAGGCTATGCTTTTTGAAGAAATAGCCAATAACGGCCGAAAACGGGTGAAGTTCGCAGACTCCATGGGGCTTGATTTAGCAAGCGTGAAGCACTTCAGCACAGCAGAAGACCCGAAAATCCCTTCCAAGGTTTTGTCGAGATTGCAGAGCTTTCTCCCTCAACCACAGGACCGAGAGTATACAATCGGGGACCTGTGCGTAAACTTTAAATCTACCTTGACCATGAACCGTCTCATCCCAACTTTCAAGATGCCAGTTGAGGCTGATGATTTTGAAACCAAGGTATTGCAGCGGCACGTCCACCTGGAGAAGGTGACCATCACTCAGTTTGACATCCGTGGGCAGATTCGGACGAATACTCAAAACTGTTGCAAGAGGGAAGTTGGTGTGAGGTACACATTCAACGAGTGGCTCTCTTTCGTGAACGCGCAGGCGATACCCATGCATTTCGATGAGAATACAGTCGGTGAGCGCTACACATTTACCATGTACACACCCCCATTCCTAGACCCATCTTCCTCTGTGCACTTCGCCGTGTACACCAGGAATGACCAGGGCGAGTTTTGGGATAACAACCATGGACAAAACTATACCTTGAAGTATCACTGTGCAGATATGCCAACCTACGAGAGCGCAGCATTCCATGCCACCTGAAATTCGCCGTTACGCACGTGCGTAAAGATGGTGTCGCTCAAACAGGTCTCTTATGAAGTTGTTCTCCATCACGTGGATTGATATATACTTTTCAGTGAAGTGAATGTATTTTCTTCTTGCTCTCCGAGACCACCGTTTTGTTACCATGGTGTTCATGAGTTCATCATGATTGTTATGATGTTAGGCCGACTGTACCATCCTTCTTTAAAGTAAAACATGGAGTTGCCAAGTTTGCCTCTGTCCAATTGTGTCTTCTGTTCTAGAATGACATTTAATGACACAAGAATTTACAATAATAGTCGTTAGACTCATTTGCAGTTAGATCTCATTTTCTGAAATGAGGAAGTCAACAAATCAGGACCCATGGATGGACTGATGAACATTTCTCAGCTACACTGCCAATGGGGTCTACACAGACCCGAGACTACACAGACACGGGACCATGCAAAAATACTTTAAATTAGGCATCTTAGGATACATGATACACAGTACATCTCATATCCAAGAGGACTTCACCTGTTCTACATCACATTTGCCTATAATGTCATAAAATCAGGAGAGCTACCTTACTGTGCTGAGTTGTGGATTCAGTTCAGTCATTAATAGGAATTGTGTTGTGTTATTCATTTTCACGATTTTGCTCAAACTTGTGGCACCCTATTTCCTATAGATAGCACTACTTTTGACTAAAGGGAAGGGCTGGTCAAAAGTAGTATACTTTAAAAGGGAATAGTGTACCATTTCAGACATTGCCTTTGATTCAGAGCCCAGAATAATGCAGAGTATGAACATGTGTGATTTATCCAAGTCATAATGCCATCATGGGAAGCAACATCTGTCAAAGAGTTCTCTGCCATGAAATATATGATTTCTTGTTTATACTCCCCTGGGCACAGAGGGATGATTAACGAGCAATCTGTCTGTCATATTAGTGTGCGTGGCTACTCAGTGAACAGCTTGATCAAATGGTCTGATGCAGCAAGTCCATGGAACATGATGCACGAAATGTGTTTACTGCTCTGTAGAGCATTGGTTTCCCAGTGTTGTTAACAGCATTTCTGTCCCAATTACAGCTATGACTGCATTCTATATATTCTACATGTTATGTTTGGGGGTCCTAATAGTCATCAACAACTGCATATTACAAAGCATACATTACACATCTACGTAGCTATAAAGTCATACAATAGGCCCATTACAATATTCTGTAATACAGTTGTTTAATGTAAAACATATATGTTGACATTATGACATCCATACAATTATATAGGATCTGTATATCACCTTATCAAAACTCCTCCACTGCTTTCTCTACAATCAGAACATTCAGAGGGCGTTTGTAATACTGTTGATGGGTATGTGAGCAGCACACGAATGATGCCAGTGATGTTACTGCCCTTGTTTGGCCTGTCATGTAACCTTTAATAAAATACTACATGGTGGCTGTCAGGTTGTTGTCCCATACCTGTCCCCTGACCAAAGTTCAAGAGACAAATCAGCGAATCACGTGGAGCTGTTTACTCTGTCAACAGAGAATGCCTAGTTTCTAGGCTTCAGCTCTGCAGTGATCTCACCGGGCAAGATCCACACAGGCCTGGGTTCAAATACTATTTGAAATCGTTTAGAATAGTTTTAGCACCCAGGTCTGGCGTCCGGACAACATCCATGCTGATGGAGCGTGTACTCGTTCATGTAACTGTTCCGTCGGTCTCAGATTCTTGGGGCTACTGAACTGAATGTAAAAATAGACTATAGACAATGTGAAAATGCAAAAGTTAACCCCAATCTTAAATGGTACATGCATGTATGTTGATGTAACAGTAACATGATATGGTGACATTAATCTTGGGATTCATGCACTGTACATGTCATCAACTGGGCTATTGAATATCGACCAATAAAATAGACCACATTTTCAAATGCAGAATCCTCTTTTTTTTCTTCCAACAGCACATGACATATTGAACATGATTATATACTGTCCTTATCAAGTATCCTTTCATATTATTCAAATGCCATCAGTCCCAGTTGTTTTACAGTGATGCCTCCTGGGTTTAAATACTATTTCAAATCTTTCAAATACTTTTGAGTGTTCGCGCTAGCCTGCCTGGAGTACTAGATGTTTGAGGCTTGCCATTTGGGACTGTTCTATTGGATAAAGTATAAAGTATTTCAAACAGTATTTGAACTCAGATCTCCTCCCCTTGATGTTCATGTATTTCAAATAGGCCTTTGTTGATCACCCTAAAACGCTGATCAGAAGCAGAAAATATATTTAGAGAGGGACCTCTGGGGGAGCTTTCAACTTTGACTCTTATTTGTTGAGTAATATGATCTTTACACCCGTCTCGATCGAGTACTAGGCCACTGCTCATTCAAAACAAACAAAAGGGGCATTTTTTTTATTTAGAACAAGTGGCCTTGTGGGATACATTCACCCTCTTACCCAACCCGGATTTCAAATAGAAAATATCATCCATTTCCATTATTATTGGCCATTGCATATTATTATTCTGCTGGTATAATGTGTTGTGATGCAGATTTAATGCATTATAACACTTATGGTAGAATAATAAGATATGCCATTTAACAGTTGCTTTTATGTAAAGCAACTTAGTCATGCCTGCATACATGTTACGTATGAGTGGCCCCAGCAGGAATCGAACCAATGACCCCTGGTGTTGCAAGTGCCATGCTTTACTGACTGAGTCATGACTGAAGAATAGAGAGACAGTAATTCAATTCAGATATGCATATCTTTAATCCATTTATACACCGTCTTACATGACGACAAATCATTCATAGAATACAGAAATTAAAAGACTGGCAAAAATATAACAAAGAAATCAAGGCTGTCTGTACGCTCTCTGTTGCACTGTTACGGCTCACAAAAGAAACGTGAAAAGCGAAATATACTATGGTGAAGAGAGGGTATATAGTGACCAAGAACAATAGTTATGTAATCGACGCAGGACAGTTGCCCAGTCCGAAATCAACCAACCCCTCACCTCTTCCCTATTCCCACCTCGTAGATCTGTATTATACTTTGAACCTAGTTGCCTCCCACAATGCTTTCCCCCCATATCCATCCAAAGGTTGCGGGAAATTAAGCTTCCGTGTGGAAAGTGAAGTTAGGCTGAGGTTCAGTGCTCCGTCTGCCATGGTCTCTTAGGCATCGTTTCCTATCGTTTTAAGGCAGTCCATTACTGCCCCAATGCCCATCAGAGGCTCCTCTTTGACCCCTACCCCTCAACGATAGTCTTCTGGGTCAGGTACAGCTTACCTATGGTCACCTGTGGAGAGAAACCAAAAGTCCACAATTTGATATGTTGTTCTTCATATTGAGATGTGTTACGGTAAGTTGTGTTGGAAATCTAAACAAATGGGTTGTAAAAACTGGTTGATTTTGTAAATTCACGTCACTTTATAGGGAGCATTTGTGTGCCAGAAAATACTGTAAATACTTGGCTGGTGAGGATGTCAGACAACTAAGACTTCATTTCCCCACAACATTTCAGTGATTCAGATAAATACTGTGGGGGAGACTATGTGTAACAGATCAATATTGAACTGTAACCCTGGGAGCAAAGCTCAGCTCATCCATACTACAAGTTACAACAGTGACCGACAGTATCAATATCTGGTGACCTGTTCTGACAGTCCGCTGTGAAATTGGAATAGACAGTCCGGACTCCTCATGAGTGCACATTAGATACATGTTCAATCTGTTTAAATGTGCTGCCAGTTCAACAGTTCAGATTCAAATGCATTTCTTGCACTTGCATATAATGCACGGATTCATGACAGTCACCAGCTATTGCAAATATCAAGATTCAACTATCATGGTCTATCCTACACACACAGCCTTTGCTGTTAAGTGTTAAGTTGTTCACAGCTTTTAACTCTTATCAGCACTCAGTACACATTTGGCACACACACACACACACACACACACACACACACACACAAACACACACACACAAACACACACACACACACACACACACACACACACACACACACACACACACACACACACACACACACACAAACACACACACACACACACACACACACACACACACACACACACACACACACACACACACACACACACACACACACACACACACACACACACACACACACACACACACACACACACACACACACACACACAAACACACACACACACACACACAAACACACACACACAAAAGAAACTGCTGTATCGACAGAACCAAAGCAGCCCATCCATCTCTCCCCCTTGCAAACACTTTCTTGACTGACACCGGGGCTAAACCTAACATATGGCTTTGGCATTAAAGACACCTCAAAGTGAGTCAAGGAAGCCATTGGTTAAAAGCCTGGCTTGTAAAGTGCGGCAAATTGTTGCCCCCGCGGGAAAAGGGAAAAAAGCAGAAGTGAGAGAGAGAGGGGAGAGCGACGGTCAAAAGATGCAAGGTCAGCTAAGGCTGCGCCCGTTCATTTCTCAAAGAGATGGCTCAGCAAAGAGGAGCATTAAGATCCATTTCGCCGAGCCCCCGCCCCTGTGTAAATATGTCCCGCGTCCTGTTGACATGGGCCATCCGTCAGAACCCCCTACGGCTGCCTTTAAAAAGAGCCGCAGCCAGAACAGGGAGCACAGCCATCTACTGTATGTGGACATATAAACCAACCAGCCTTGTAACTGTATATTACAGTTTGCACCTGCTTATAACCCCCCGGCTTTACAAGAGCAGGGAGTACTGCAGTGTTCCCCTCCCCCACCAGAGTGGCTTGTTCACTATTTTGATGCCAAAGGGCCTTGGTGTTATTTTAGGAGCATTGTGTTCTGTGCTCCATTTTTGCCATTTTGTAGTATGGGACCGGTATAAGAACCCACTCTTGATTGCATATTGAACGCCAGTTCAATATCATGTTTTAACCAAGACAGCACAGGCTTTGCTTGTGTGCAATAAAACTATACGTTCATCTGGTATGTGCTGTGCTGCTCAGGGTATTATTTATGACTGACTGCTCGGGCGGGTGACAAGGGGGGGAAAAAAAACGTGTCTTTTTTTCATTCGCCCAGCACTCTACATCTCTCTCTCTCTCTATTGCATTCTATCCCACTTGCATTATTTCGCTCAAGTCTACACACGCCTGTTTCTCACCACCGTCGTTCGCTGGGCTTCTCTCCAACGTGGGCATTGAATAGTGAGAGCACACCCAAAAGCGGACCACTGTTACGCTTTCTTAAATGGACAGAGTACAATAGGTTCATGGCACAGCGGATTCTCATACTAGAGAAGGGGCAATCACCAACCAATTCCTTATATACTTTTGACCAGGACCTTTGATAGGGAATAGTGTGAGATTTCAGACTCAGACTTGCCAAGTCTACCCTCTATGCTCTTACCCTTGCCCTGTGACATCCCTACAGTGTTTCAACCTCATGCCCTTTAACAGTGTGCCAGTCCTGCAGTGCTACTTGCCCTGGGGCCAATGTGGAGTGGCAATGCAGTTCTCTTTTTCCTTGACATCAGCAGGGCATGGGGATGGCAGGCACCCCAGGGGGGCACCTGTGTTCTCACAGATAAACTGCAGTCAGGCAGACAGGCAGTCGGGCGGGCATGCCCTCGCCCTTCAGCTCCTACATCAGTGGCAGCAGATATTCTTCTCCTTTGCCCATACCTCAGGGTTAAACCTGCTCTGTCTGGATACAAATTGCCAGTAAGCGCTGGGTATGGATCTAGAATCAGCTTTCCCTCTCCCGATCTTAACCTTAATCATTAGGCACATCTAGGATAAATCGTAACCTTTAGTATTAGTAGGCACAGATCTAGAATCCGTTTTCCCTCCCCCAATCGCAACCTTCGCTATTAGAATGCGCAGATCTAGGATCATTGTCCTGCCCCAATCCAATCCTGAACCATTAATCACAGATCTAGGATCACTTTGCCCTCCTCCAATCCTAACAATTGCTGATCAGTCTAGGGGCAACTGCGTTTGACTTATACAAACCAACCCACCACACACTAGTTTCATCACAATAGTACCCGTTGCTGCTTCAACAGTATAGTCATTTGGGTGTACGTGCGTTTGCCTACAGCCTTTATGTAGATTTCACTATTCGGGTGGCACAAAACGAATCTTCTGGTAAATACCACAACCACCACTGCAGATCATTTGTGTACTGTGCTTAAAACTATAGTTACAGGTGATACCATTGCGATTTAAAATGGAGACATGTTCCCGAGAAAGACAGAGGACACTCTTTCTAGGTTTTTATTTAGCAGTGCTATTTCTCGAGGTGAAGAACATGCTACGGTGTGGGGAACCGTTATCTCGTTAAACTCGCACGCATTTCCCGACCTCCTAGTGCTTTTTCTATATTTAATCTCCTCGCGGCTGGTGCGAGGCCAGATGTTTCCAGCGAATTTCAAAGACGTGTGAACAGCTGGTTGCGTGTCACACAGGGAAGACTTTTGAAGGGCGAAAGAGAGAGAAGGTGGGGGAGAAGAGAAAGAGGCGGGTAAGGGAGAAGGAGAGAGAGCGAGAGAGGTGAAATGCATCGTTCCCTCCCCCGCTAGAATACCAATTCCTTATCTGACAAAGTTTGTACCATAGTTTGTACCATATTGCTCTCACCGATCAACATCAGCAAACTCCTCAGGGAAAGAAGGAAGGAAGGAAGGAAGGAATGGAAGGATACCCTTGGTCGTATTGGAACGGGGCCCATCCTTCAGCCTGGCTGATTGTCCCCTCCGCTCAACCTGTCCAGGGTTGCCACAACTAGTAGTATCTCTACATTCTGACACTCCCCCTCTAACGA